>NC_138204.1:115314138-115584138 GCF_964194415.1 Vipera berus | reverse complement strand
AACCCTACCCAGTGGATTTATTTTCCTTATTACTTGTGATAGAGCATTTTTAAACCCAAATTTCATGGAAAACAGAATGCAGATCTGTTAATGTAGCTTTCCTCCACCGAGCTTTCTCAGGATTGAGGCCCATCAGATATGTGGACTTCAACTTCTGCAGTATTCTGGGACTTGAAGTTCATATATCTGGTAGGCATGTAAGTGAGCCAATGCTGCCCTCAGCATTCAAGGAACTATATTGCCCTCCGGGTGCCTTGGCATTATAATTCCTAGAATTTTCAAGAAGACATCTCTTTTGAGGTCTATATCTATACATCATATATAACATGACTTTACTGTTGACATTCAAATGCTGGATTGTACCAGTGTCCAGCTTTTGTAAGCATGCCCAACGGATTGCTCAACTTTGGGAACAAAATACTACTTGTGCTATTTTCCTTTCCCTTATCTTTCCTCACAGAGAATGGAGCAATAGAAACTAGAGCGTTGTCCTGATGGTATTTGCGTCAATTTTAATGGAAATTATGGGATTCAGCAGAAATAAGCTCTGCCAAAACCTCTAGGGTACAAATGCTGATACAGATCACCTCCCTTATACTGAGGGAAGTACTAGAGACATGTAGAGGAAAGAAATAAGTGGTGGCGGCTGCAGCACTTGTAACTTTAAGATGGGATCCCAACTTGGTGTCCAAAGTTCCCACTGAAAGTCACCTTGATGCCTCCTAGTTTCCTGCCTCTCTCTACTTTGTAATTGGCTTTAAATTTTGATTTTGGTTTTGGATGCAATTCTGAAGGATGCTGGCATGTCACAAAAGCAAAAGCCAGTTTCCAGGATTACTTTGGTTTTCAACTAAGTTGGAAAATAAAAATGTTGAGTGGCTGCAATTCAGTTTGTAAATGGCCTCTCCTCTGCCAAGAAAGACTTTTGCCTTTCACCCAGATCTTCACAAGAGTTCCCCATTTTCTCAAATTTACATCAGTGTTTCAAGCTGCTGAAGCAAGCTGCTTATCACGCAACCTGTTCAAATATGTTGCATTTGGTGCCCGATTACCTTTGCCCCTTTCTCTGCATATATCTCTTGGCTAATAATCATATAATTCTGCCTTCAATTCTAGTTGCAATGGAACCACTTCCCGATTCCTGAATAAAAAGCTGCTATTTAGCCATTTCTTTCATTATAGTCTTTCTCAGAGTAGTTACACTTAACTAACTTGAAATATAGACAGTGGATTCAAGAAGTCAGGCGTTACAGAAATTTACTGTACCATACCTTATTTATGGCAGCATTCTGCTGAACTGAAGACCAGGTGCCAAACCCTTTATCTATCTATATCTGCCACAGCTGGTAGTCAGAACTACACCAATTGACCCTGAGGTAGTATATCCCTGTATAGCCTCCATTATTTTTTTTTCTAATCCTCATTTGACACATTCCAAGTTGGCCATCCATTCATGTTCTTCTAGCAGTTTCCATAGTGACTCCTGAAGACGTGGACAGGATCATGGGGAAGCTGAGCTCCACCACGTGTTTGTTGGACCCGTGTCCCTCCTGGCTGATTTATGCGGCCCGGGATGGGACACGAGGCTGGCTCCAGGCAGTGATAACTGCTTCTTTGAGTGAGGGTAGTTTTCCCTCACTGATGATGCTGATGATACCCAGCTTTTTATTTCGACCCCAAACCACCCCAGTGATGCCCTCGACGTGATGTCCTGTTGCCTGGAGGCGGTCCGGGTCTGGATGGGGAGGAACAGGCTTCGGCTCAACCCTGACAAGACTGAGTGGCTGTTTATGCCGGCATCCCGGGAAATTCAGATTACTCCATCTCTTGCCATGGGGGGTGAGTTATTACCCCCGTAGATAGGGCACGCAACTTGGGGGTCCTCCTAGATTCACAGCTCTCTTTAGAAGATCATATTGGAGCTGTGACTAGGGGGGCCTTTGCCCAGGTTCACCTGGTGCGCCAGTTGCGGCCCTATCTGGACCAGGATGCCTTGCGTACAGTCACTCATGCACTCGTGACCTCTCATCTGGACTACTGTAATGCTCTCTACATGGGGCTGCCCTTGAAGACCACTCGGAGGCTCCAACTGGTGCAGAATGCAGCTGCGCGAGTTGTGTTGGGAGTCTCCCGATACTTCCATGTTACACCTTTGCTCCGCAAGCTGCATTGGCTGCCGGTTGCCCTCCGGGTGAGATTCAAGGTGTTGGTAATGACTTACAAAGCCCTACATGGCATGGGTCCGGATTACCTACGGCAACACCTGCGGCCGGCGTCAACTTCCCTCCGTCCAGTGCACTCCCACAGAGAGGGCCTCCTCAGGGTGCCTCCGATCAAAGAATGTCGACTGGTGGCCCCTAGGGGGAGGGCGTTCTCTGTGGGCGCACCAGACCTGTGGAACCGCTTGCCGGTCGAGCTCCGGATGGCCCCCGACCTTCGCTCCTTCTGGCGGGATCTAAAAACTTATTTATTTGAGCAATCCAGCCTGGTTTGATGGGTTAGGGGTTGGGGTTTTAACTTGGTTTTTAATGACTGTATATATCGGGCATAATATTTAATTGTTTTTTAACTTTTGTACTTCGTTTCTAATATTTATTGCCCTGTACGCCGCCCTGAGTCCTTCAGGAGAAGGGCGATATAAAAATTTAATAAATATAAATATAAATATAGTTTAGCCCTGCATTGTTTGAGAATATACTGCCTGAATTTCTCATTTAGTTTGCTTCTTTGATCCTGGATTGAGAAGATCCACATCCTGTTTGAGGCTTGATTGTTATTTTTCTTTTCCTGCTTTTTTGTCTTTTACTTAAATGGATGCAAACAGCATATCCTTTTCTAATTAAAAGTTGCTCTTGGCTTTCAGTAATGTTAATTTCCATTTTCTGAAACTTCACCAGCTCTGCAGCAGGCTTTTGGAGGTGCAGCATTTGAAATGTGCCAACTTTGGAAGTTTTCCTAATGATTCCTAGCATGGGATATATTTTTGGTAACAACCACTAGCTTAGTTAATGTTTTTTTTCATATAGCGATCACAACCCATAACTCCTGTATGAGTTTCAGTCATTGCCAGCTGAATGTCAGTAAATAAGATCTAAACTGATTTAACCACTTTTCATTCGATGACATTTAACTGTCCTAGCCTGGTTAGTATCCATTTTCTAATGAACCTAACCAGCCCATGGCTCCTTCCTAACTCTAATCATTTAGAAACAAGTTAACAGTCAACCGTCCACAACAGACACCTGAGGAGTCAAGTAGTTCCCATTCTTCTTTAAAGAGCTGTTCATTTACCTTTTGTATAGTGCATTGCACTTTCCCTAAGAGCTGCCAACACTCAGGAACCACAGTCACCTCACAAGTTATGTAATCTTGCTCTAAAGGAACTCCTCCTATCTTTCAGAGTCAACCTCCAAAACCAGCAGTGAAATTCATTTGGTTTTTCTTGCCAGGGGGTCACTTGTGTGCTGCAAAGAAGCTGTCAGAAAAAGGAGAAGAGCAACACAGCTGAAAGAAGTAAGTTGATGGGGGGTGGGTGGGTATGTCATGTGTGGAGGGGTGGAAAAAAGAAGAGGAACAGTTCAAGAGCTGGAAGGGGAAAGGTTGAAAAACTATACCAATATTTCTGTCTGATTCTTGTTCTGTATTCCTTAGAACAGCATACCTGAAATTGGAAAGTATAGGAAGGGATGTCCATGCCAGTTCTAGGCTTTGGGACAATGCCAAAATATTTTTGAGAAAGATTCTTCTTTGCAGAGGCATTTTCCACCTGAAAAATCCAGGTGTATCTATCTGGATTATGAGGCTCCTAAAAAGTTATTGATCCTTAAAAATGTTTGCCAAGAACTTAGAGGCTAAGGTAAATGTCTCACAAGGGGTAATCTGGCATCACTGTGGAGAAATAAAGGGGGATATCTAGTTGTAATCAGTGTCCAATCGCTGTGATTTTGTTGCATCATTTTCATTTTTTAGCAATCACACAAATAGATATTAGGAATAAGTTTTATAGCACAAGATTTTTTTTCTAAGTAAATTTGTATAGGATTGGGTTACGTGGCTGTTTTGTCGATTTTTAATTTCACTGAGAAGAATTATAGATATATACTTACAGTATATATAATGTTTGTGTGCATATATCTCATATATAAGGATGCATCCATTCACACCAATTAGATGTCATATGTAGTCATTTATATATAGTTGCTTTGGATCTTGAACCATACTAACTCCCCAGGCATTTGGGCCAGGAAGTTAAGGCAGCTGTGTTGTTGGTGTGGTTTTATGACTGGGATTTAATGTCTGATTTATTTGGGTATCATGGGTTATTGTAATGTTGTTTAAAAACATCCTTTGTCTGTATGCAGCTCAGATCCACAGTTGTGAGATTGGCAACCGTATAAATTATTATATGTCTCTGGCCAATGGGTTGTCATAACACAGAAGGATGGCATTCATTTTTTTAATAGCAATAGCACTTAGACTTATTTATCACTTCATAGTGCTTTACAACCCTAAGTGATTTACAGAGTCAGCCTATTGCCCCCAACAATCTGGGTCCTCAATTTAGCGACCTTGGAAGGATGGAAGGCTGAGTCAACCTTGAGCTGGTCAGAACTGAATTCCTGGCAGTGAACAGTGATGAGGGTGGAGGTTCGTTCTCCAACCTTGTGGGTAGCATCTTCAGAGGAGTTTAGGGGGTGTCAGTGGTCTTCTGTTTATAAGGGCTCAGGTGTGGGTGTGTCAAGTGAGGGTCTGTGATGGGTCTTGTGATGGGTCAGGTATCAGTCATCAGTGAGGGACTTGTGATTCGGAGGTGAATTGGTGGGGGGAGGGCCTTCTGTGGGTTGGTTGAGGGTCGGTGCTGTCTCTGGTTGGCCGTGCAGTTGATTTGGATTCATAGGGTTCATAGGCTGGTTGTAGCTCAATGTGCCTGTTGAAGCAATTGTTTGTGGAGTGCCGGGCTTCAATGAACTCACAAGTGTGGCAGGTGGTAGCATGGCCAATAATTTTAGCGTTGCTCCAATCAAACTGGTGTTATTTGGTGTTGGTGTGGGTAGAGATTAAGGATTTGGGATTGTGGCGTTTGACTGCCAGCCAGTGTTTGTGGATCCTGGTTTTTAATTGACATGATCTTTGTCCCACATAGCATTGGTTGCAATCCTTACAGTTGATTTTGTAGATTACATTGTTTCATTCATCCTTCTGTATCTTGTCTTTGGTTCTGGATAATTTCTGGCAGAGTGTAACTGTGGGTTTGTGGGCTGTTGCTATTCCTAGGGGTTGGAGAATTTTGCCTGTCAATTCTGCAGTACTGCATTCTAACCACTGTGCCACCATGGTTCTTAATGCAAGAATAAGCATGGTTTTAACATTTCCTTTCCCACTAGGAAACCATGGTACGCCGTGTAGCAATTATCGGAGCAGGAGTGAGTGGCCTCGCATCCATCAAATGCTGCCTGGATGAGGGACTGGAACCAACATGCTTTGAGAGGAGTGAGAGCATTGGCGGATTGTGGCACTTCACGGTGAGATCTAAATATCCCACTCGTGTGACAAATGTACTGGGCTTGAAACTTACTTGTGTATGCTGGAGCTCTTCTTATACCTGGAGAGTCCCATGTCTGTTTCTTTGGTTGACAAAATATTTGATACTTTTTTTAGGTCTTATCTCAAAATATCTTGGATTTGGAGGGATATTAGAAATGTTGCTTGTAGTGGGTAGTGAAACACTTTATAAAAACAAGATTATTGTGAAATTGTATAAACAAACATGTATATGCATTATTTAGCAAACATGAGCTTCTAACTCACTTCACTGAATGTATACTACCAAAATCGTAGTGGGACACAAAAGCTTGGCGGGTATATGAAAGAATTTTATTGGTGGTCTTTGCTTTCTCAGATATTATGAAAAGTCCGCTCTTTAATTTGTTGGAGTATATGCAAAAGGGACGCGGTGGCTCAGTGGGTTAGGACGCTGAGCTTGTCGATCAGAAGGTCGGCAGTTTGGCGGGTCGAATCCCGAGTGCCGCGTAACAGAGTGAGCGCCTGTTACTCGTCCCAGCTTCTGCCCACCTAGCAGTTCGAAAGCACGTAAAAATGCAAGTAGAAAAATAGGGACCACTATGGTGGGAAGGTAACAGCGTTCCGTGCGCCTTTGGCGTCTAGTCATGCCGGCCACATGACCACGGAGACGTCCTCGGACAAACGCTGGCTCTTCGGCTATGAAACGGAGATGAGCACCGGCCCCTAGAGTCGGAAACGACTAGCACGCATGTGCGGGGGAACCTTTACCTTTACCTTTTATGCAAAAGTACTGACCAGAGTTTTATTCAGTTCATCGAATATTTTAAATAGGTAGAACAGTGTTTCTCATTCATGGTAACTTGAAGATATATAGACTTCAATTCCCAGAGTTTACCAGCCTTATTGGCTAGGGAATTCTGGGAGCTGAAGTCTCAACATCTTCAGTTTGCCAAGGCTGGGAGACTGAGGTAGAGTATAGGTGTCATTCATATGGCTATATCTCTTTATTCTTTATATGGTGCAGGTCTCAGATCATGCAGAGCTATAATAGAATTCAAGAAAAAAATGAGCACAGTTCCTCCTCAGACTAACAGCTTGAATGCATGGAAGTTGGGAATAGATAGGAGGAGTTCAGTGTACGTTATACCTGCTAAGCCTTCCGCAGATTTATGTCTGAACAGGATTTCATTATTTGGAGAATCCAAATAAACTGAAAACCCAGGAAATCTGAGCAGGCCCCTTGGAGGGAGCTCAATAAGATTTATTTGACCAATCAAGTATCTGTTAAATCATTTCATAATATCTTTAGAAGAAAAGAAGAAAAATGGAAACTAGTTATCTCTGTTCCCAAAGCATTATGTAAGCAGACACTACAAAATAAACATTTTCTTTTTTTTTTTATAATCCCATTTATATCCCGCCCTTCTCTGAAGACTCAGGGCGGCTTACAATCTAAAGCACAAATCAATGTGCTTAGCAATAGCCTTCATTCTATGTAATAATATCCCCAGTAGGTCCATTGTTTCCAAGGGCAGCTCTTGCAAGCTCCAATTAACCTTCATTGCTTAAAAACAGGCACTTTATAGGCTTACCCAGTGCAATTAAAGAGACTTTAGGGCAGGGCTTTTCAATCTTTTCACAGACTGTATCACTTTTAGGATATGGCAGTATTCGAGTACTATCAGTCATCTAGCAGGGTGTCAAAAACTTGATAACCAAAAAAAGGGGGAAAAGTGATACAGTACAGGTAGTCCTTGGCTTACAAGAGTTCACTTAGTGACTGTTAGAAGTTACAATGGCACTGGAAAAAGTGCCTTATGACCATTTTTTCACACTTATGACCATTGCAGCATGACCCCAGGGTGACGTGATTTTCATTCAGATGCTTGGCAACTGATTCATATTTATGATGGTAACAATGTTTCAGGGTCATGTGAGCCCCTTTTTCAATCTTCCGACAAGCAAAGTCAATGGGGAAACCAGATTCACTTAACAACCGTGTTACTAATTTAACAACTGCAGCGATTCACTTAACAAATGTGGCAAGAAAAGTCATAAAATGGGACAAAACTCAATTAACAAATTTCTCACTTAGCAACATAAATTTTAGGCTCAGTTGTGGTCGTAGGTTGAGGACTATCTGTATCCCCACTTACCACACTTTTATTGGGAAACTTGTGTCTGTTTCTCTGACATTAATCCTTGCATTGTTCTTTCCCCTTTTGTCCCTCCGATTGTCTCAAAGAAGCCTCTCCTCTACTCCGTCTCTCTTTCTCCGTCCCCTTCTCTTTCCCCGTTGTGTTTTTTTTCTCTCCCTTTCCTGCCAAAACCTCCTACTTTTATATCCTCTCCACTTCCCCCCCCTCCTCCTTTTCTCTTTAGTGCAGCTCCAGCTGACTCCTCTTCCCCAGGTTGCCTGCTGTTCCTGGAAGTGCCAATCAGCTGGAGCTGCACACCGATCCTTGGCACTTTGCCAAGCCCTGGCAACACCGAAGATCCAGCTGACTCTCCCACAGGCCTATGCGGTGCTGCCACCGCTTCAACTCATCCCCTCACTACACTTTTTTTTACAGTGCTTTTCAGCCCGTCGTACACATACCATACCACCTGCCAGGTGCTGAAGTACCACCAGTGGTACGCATACCATGGGTTGAAATGCACTGCCCTAGAGGATGTCTTGGAAACATGTATAGCTTTGATATGAACTCTGTTCCAGGAGGCACCATCTCTCATTTCCACACGTGTCCCAGTCCTGATCCTGTGCAAGAGTGAGATATTAACAGACGAATTAGATAACTTTTCTGGTACAGAAGAACACCCAAAAGCATTGACTTATGCTTGACTTGGTCAGTCCTGGAGTCTGAAAGATAGAAGGGGTGAGGGAGATCAATGCCTAAAAATTCATGGTCAAATATGAGGTAGTGGCAATGCCCCCTCCTTGAATGTGTAAGATATCCCAAATAGGAGATTTGAGGGGAAGATTTAAAATGCTAGCCCATGGGATTCCTGCCTTCTGCCCTCCCTCCCTCCTCCCCTCCCTGTTTACCAAATGGACTCTTTTAATTTTTAATAAACTTAATTGCATATTGCAGTGAAAGCACATTGGGCTGGCTCCAATTACCCTTCATCAGATTTCTCTGTAGGCTATAATTAAGAAGTCACAGGCAGTGGCCAATAGCTTCCATATTTCATTAGGAAAGGTGTAGCAAATCCCCAGGAGTCAGGCCTAACTCAAAAATATTATATTTTAATCTCTTTGAAACAGTTTCCATTTCCAATTTACAAAAGCTTTAAAGTAATTAAAACATTACAGCTAATTTTTAAAAGTCCACATAAAAACAAGAATCAGGCATCTGAGTTCATGTTTCACTTTGCTTTGCTCCTACTTACTTTTTTGGGTTGTATATTTTATACTGCAAATGTGTGGGTATGGATTCCCAGGCTGGAAGATTAAAGTAAGTTATAAATACTCCAGATAAATATTTTTCAAGAAACTATTATTACTACAAGTATTAGTTTGCAACTGATGTTATATATACTTACATTATATATATGTTTGCAAAAGATAATGCACTATTTAATGCAGAAAATAGCAGGAGAAAATTTACTGTATTGCAAGGCAGGATAGCTCATAACATGAAAAGTCTCTCTTCAAGTTAATCAGTGTTATTTGATAGGACTTTGACATCTGTCTTCTTTTTGTTGCCTGGGAATAAGCTGTGGGTTTTTTTCTTGGTTATGCAATCTTTCATAGCCATCTGCAGAATATTAATCAAAATGCAAACATGTTATGTAACATGAAATGCTGCTTGACTGAGTACTGGCCACCTTAATCTTTTGGCTTTCTTTGAAACTGGCAAGGTCTTTGTGAAGGCTGTAGGGCTTTTCTGCACTTCAGCCTTAAACTGCTGGACTCCTAAGAGTAAACCAGCTGGAAATGAAGGACGTTCCTGTTGAGATTTCAGCTGATTCCTCCTTTCAGCTGATGTCCTGTCTGGATTGCATTTTCCATAGCTTCTGACCAGTGCTTTTTTTGTAAAAGAAAAATGTGCCGGAACTCGCACATGTCATACAACTTGCCTTGCCTACCCTATAAGGTTCCATCCAAAAAAGGTGCCGGAACTCCGTTCTGAGCGTTCTATGAGGAAAAAAGCCCTGCTTCTGACTGTGGAATTCACTTTTTTTTACATCTCCTGGAACAGCAGAAGAAAAAAAGAGAGAAAAACACCAGTGTTACTGTTAAGTAGTCGGCTCTTTGGTGCAGGAAGGAAGACAAGAGGCTGAGTACAGGATAACAGATACTTTATTCTTGCTAGAACTGTACTGAAACTTGGGCTGCAACCAGCCACAATATATAGTCTAGCCCAGGGGTCAGCAACCCAAAACAGCAAAAGAGCCACTCGGAACTGATTCCATCATACACACAAAAAAGTGGGAGCCGCAAAATGTGCACGCGCATGTGGGCACGCACGCGCATGCGCAAAACAAGCAAAAAATACACCACCCCCTACACCCGCACCGCATCCTGAGCTGCACGCACCTGTCACTGCCCAGTGCCGCCAGCTTACGTGGGGGGGGGGGAGAAACGGACTCACAGGCGACGGGCACTGGGTTGCGGCGGCGCCTTCAGCCCGGGCACCGCCGGAGCCACCCGAGCGCCCTCCCCCTCTCCCGGGACCTCCAAACCTCTGCATTTGATGAATGCAGCAGCTCTTCAAATGTGGAGGCGGAGGTTTGGGGAGCTGCGCAGCTCTCTAAACCGCCGCCGCCCCGTTTGCAGAGCTGCTGCATTCCTCCATGTTTGAAAGAAACATGAACGAATGCAGCAGCTGTGCAAAGAGGACGGTAGCTGTCCCATTTGGAGACCTGCCGCGTTCGTTCATGTTTGACGAGCACGGCAGACCTCCGAATGGGACGGCGGCATTTTGGAGAGGTGCGCGCGCACCTCTCCAAACCGCCGCTGCCCGTTGGGAGACCTGCCGCGCTCGTCAACCATGGACAAACACGGCAGCTGTGCAAACAGGACGGCGGCGGTTTGGAGACTGCACGCGCACCTCTCCAAACCGCCGCCGTCTCGTTTGGAGACCTGCTGCGTTCGTTCATGTTTGACGAGCGCGGCAGACCTCCGAACGGGACGGCAGCGGTTTGGAGAGGTGCGCGCGCACTCTCCAAACTGCCGCTGCTCGTTGGGAGACCTGCCGCACTCGCCAAACATGGACGAACGCGGCAGCTGTGCAAATGGGCTGCGGCAGCTCTCCCAACGAGCGGCGCCACTGCCTGTTCGGGCGGAGGTGCACGCGCACCTCTCCAAAGGTTTGGAGAGGTGCGTGCGCACCACTGCCCGTTTGAAGAGGTGCACGCGCACCGGGCAACTGGGAGCCGCAGGAGACGGCTCAAAGAGCCGCATGCGGCTCCGGAGCCGCGGGTTTTCGACCTGTGGTCTAGCCCCTAGGCGGCAGCCAATAGGTTTGAACCCACTCTTGCCACCTGGGGCTAGCCAATTGCAGGACCAGAGACAGCTAGTCTGGGTTGCTGGAGAGCCGTTAGCTGCTCCAGCAATGCACGTGGTATATCACCACAAGCCCAGTACATAACAGTTACGGTTTTTTCTGCCACTCAGGCTAGTGGCAGAAATCTTGTCAATCTCACTCAGGATTTAAAAAACCAAGAGAAAAGATCCATCTGCTTGAGTTGGTTCTGGAAAATCTTACATATTTGTTTCTGTTGAAATCTATTGCAGGTGTTTTATTATTTTCCCCCTTAAGATCCCTACTTCTGGTTCTCAATTCTGTGGTATGCATAAAAAATAGGCACAGCTTCAATTGTGGCTACCATTTTGCCTCTCCCCACCCCCACCCCTTACTCTGATCTTTTTATTGTTTTACCTGTATGCCTGTAAAACAAATATTCATGGAGGTAGTGGGTGACCAGCATTCATTCCTTTAGAACACAATAACTGACAGGTTTTTTGCCTATTGTGAAATGAAATGCAGCAGGGGACCTGAACCCTACCACTGGAGAAAGCACAACTCAGAAACACACTTTCACATAGTGCAGAAAAAGATGAGTGGAGATTGCCTTCTCAGTGGCCAAGGGATGGCTATAGCACAATGTTGTACATTCCTGCCCTCAAGAAATGGTTGAAGGCTGGCACTGGGGCAAGTGGATCAATCAGGTAAGTTCCCATAAATTAGAACAGGTCCAAAGGTATAATTCCTTAAATGAAAAATGGTATAGTGGTTAAGGCACCAGGCTAGAAACCAAATGACTATGAACTGTAGTCCTGCTGGTGGCACAAAGGCAGTCTTTTTCTTTCAACTTTAAGAAGGAAGTATTGGACGCTGAGCTTGTCAATCAGATGGTCGGCAGTTTGGCGGGTCGAATCCCGAGTGCCGCATAACAGAGTGAGCGCCTGTTACTCGTCCCAGCTTCTGCCAACCTAGCAGTTCGAAATCACATAAAAATGCAAGTAGAAAAATAGGGACCACTACGGTGGGAAGGTAACAGCGTTCTGTGCGCCTTTGGTGTCTAGTCATGCTGGCCACATGACCACGGAGACGTCCTGGGACAAGCTTTGAAACGGAGATGAGCACCGGCCCCTAGAGTTGGAAATGACTAGCATGCATGTGCGGGGGAACCTTTACCTTTACCTTTCTTGGTGGAAGAAATTTTTTTTCTTGAACGCCACTCCTCCCCACAAATATTCTTCAGGACATAGTCACCCAGCCAATGCTCAGAAATAGATATATTTCCCTTTGGAAATAAACTGTGCTATAAACTTTGAATTTTGACATTCCAAGGTTGGCTCACATGTCACTGATTGCTGATCCCTCTCCCAACATTTGAAAATGTTTTTGATAGAATTGCAAGTATAATCCCCTTTCCTATTAAGAACAATTTGTACCCCTGAGAACTTGCCTGAGGCAAGTGTAGCTAAGTATTTCCCAGCCTCACAGAGTATTCTTAAACAAAGGGGGGTTAGTAGATTAAACAGAATCTGTAAGAGGAAACTGCCACTTTTCTTTCTTCTTTCTTGACAAAAAAAAATCTTATGAAACCCACAAATGGCTTTCTCCCAACAAATACAATTACTTGCCCTTCTGGGATTGTACAATTTGTAGGACTTTTAGCCTTGTCCTTCATGGGATGAAAAATGCCCTGCATCTCCTAGGGTAAGACACTAGACCAGTGTTTCTCAATTGTAGCAACTTTAATGGACTTCAATTCCCAGAATTCTCAGCTAGCCATGTACTTCTGGGAGTTGAAGTCCACTCATCTTAAAGTTGCTAAGGTTGAGAAATACTGCACTAGGCTGTTGGGGTAGGGCAATGGAGCCAGCACTGATGGCAATCCCAAGGCTGAGACAGTAATTACCAGAAGTTTAGTCTTCTGAGCTTTTAGTTCCTCAGGGAACTTTTCTCTCACCAGAATGTGTGCTTTGGGCTATTCTATGCATAAGTGGACGCCTCACATGCTGTGAAGGATTCCAAAAGTTGAACTGTTCAAAGTGCTATCCACCCATATCTCTCATGAATGAAAGCAAATGTACATGTCCCAGAATAATGTTGCAGGATCCAATCTGGGTAACCACTGTGTTGCATATACAATATCCCTATGCATATTGGATGCATCTTCCCAATCCAACGGAGATTTTCCTTTCCATCTGTATTTGGCTACCGGAACATACCTACCATGTTTAAGCTGCAACAATGAAAGACTGCTCTGGTTGGGGCTTTCCATGCTAATTATCTACAGCACTCTTTACAATGGCTCTAGAAAGTTCTGTCCTTTGTGACAGAGATAGATATCTTGTTTTATGAGTATTGCTTGCTTTATGAATATTGTATTTTATTTGTGTCAATCAGCTATTTTGATTGCTTCTGGCACACCTTTTATTTGGGTACCCCTATGGCTGATCTAAAAGGGACGTGGTGGCTCAGTGGGTTAGGATGCTGAGCTTGTCGATCAGAAGGTTGGCAGTTTGGCGGGTCGAATCCCGAGTGCCGCATAACAGAGTGAGCGCCTGTTACTCGTCCCAGCTTCTGCCAACCTAGTAGTTTGAAAGCACGTAAAAATGCAAGTAGAAAAATAGGGACCACTACGGTGGGAAGGTAACAGCGTTCCGTGTGCCTTTGGCGTCTAGTCATGCCGGCCACATGACCACGGAGACGTCCTCGGACAAGCACTGGCTCTTCGGCTTTGAAACGGAGATGAGCACCGGCCCCTAGAGTCGGAAACGACTAGCACACGTGTGGGGGGGAACCTTTACCTTTACTATGGCTGATCTAAGAACTTGCCATGTTGTTGCAAGCAAATAACACTGGGATAGCAAGCCTAGATTTTATGGATAAGTTCAAAATGATCCATCCCTTCTCTCAATGGAAAATACCATCCTTAGTTTATCTCCCGCCCCTTTTTGTTTATGTTACAAACAGTGCTGAGAGAAATCTAGTGCCTCAAACTTCAACTTAACTGAAAATATTTCCACTTCCTGCAGCTCTGTTTCTTTGTAGAAATTTCAGATATCATTCATCTTTGTTTCTCTTTCTCTGCCAGGAGTCATCAGAGGAAGGCAGAGCCAGCATTTACAGATCTGTGTTTACCAACTCATGCAAAGAAATGATGTGCTACATGGACTTCCCTTTCCCAGAGAATTTTCCTAACTATATGCACAACTCCAAACTTCAGGAATATATTGAACTATATGCCAAGCGTTTTGATCTTCTTAAATACATACAGTTTAAGGTAAGTGATCATAAGCTGATTGAGAAGGGATTTTTTTAACAATTGCCTTTCGTTGCTGGTTCATATTTAGTTTGTGGATCCCCAAAATACTGATCTGTGCTGCTTCTTATGGCTCCTAGATAATAGTCAAAAGACGTTTTATTATTTATTTCTTCATCAAATTTATATGGCCAAGAAGTTATTCTGGACAGTGCAGAGCAAAAACAGTGTAAAACAGTCATACTAAAAAGTTACAAAAAACAAAACCATGCACACAAAAGATTTGATCAGCAATAGAGAATCTCAAGTTCTCACCAATTCCCTGGGACAAAGCTAAGTCTTGAGAGACTTCTGGATGGGAAATTGATGGAAACAGTAAAAAATTATTATAGCTTCATGCAGAGTTGGCAAGCTTTTCAAAGGCTAGACACTATTTCAATACAGCTTTGCCTCCATTTTGTTTTTAAAGAACATGCCTGAAATATCATTCCTAAGATCGCACAATAGCTTATTGTTCTCAACAGGTATCTTGCAAGGGTTAGCAATCTTACAAGAATTTTGCCATTTAAAATAAAATTTAAGCATAATCTGGAAATATTTATACATGATCTGAAGCATCATGGGCACTTTGGCATTACTGAGTGCTGCATTGTCAATGATTGGCTTGACATACTGCAAAGATTAAAACATAGATATTACAGGTTGCAGTCCTAAATTCATTTATTAGAGACTGATTGATTGAGCCCCATCAAGTCACTCTCAACTCTTAGCAATCACACAAATAGATATTAGGAATAGGTTTTATCGCACAAGATTTTTTTTTCTAAGTAAATTTGTATAGGATTGGGTTACGTGATTGTTTTGTCAATTTTTAATTTCACTGAGAAGAATTATAGATATACAGTATACTTACAGTATATATAATGTCTGTGTGCATATATCTCATATATAAGGATGCATCCATTCACACCAATTAGATGCCATATGTAGTCATTTATATATAGTTGCTTTGGATCTTGAACCATACTAACTCCCCAGGCATTTGGGCCAGGAAGTTAAGGCAGCTGTGTTGTTGGTGTGGTTTTATGACTGGGATTTAATGTCTGATTTATTTGGGTATCATGGGTTATTGTAATGTTGTTTAAAAACAACCTTTGTCTGTATGCAGCTCAGATCCACAGTTGTGAGATGGGCAACCGTATAAATTATTTTAAATAAATAAATATGTCCTTGAATGTTTCTTCAAAGACACATGTGACCAATATTAAGAAGCACCCAGATTTTCCTGTCTCTGGCCAATGGGTTGTCATAACACAGAAGGATGGCATGCTGGAATCAACTACTTTTGATGCTGTCATGGTTTGCTCAGGACATCATGTGTTTCCAAGCATCCCAGTTGATAGCTTTCCTGGTAAGTGACAAATATATTAAATAGATATGGAAAAACAGCAACAACACATGCCTATTTAGTATTTATTAAAAACAATGGAAGTCACTATCTGACTGGAGGGAGCAGCCCTGTCCCTTTTAATATTGTACATATTCACATACAATGGTATATGTAAGATATTTGCTGGGCAAATATCTATATTGTGATAAACATGCCTGGTTTTGACTGAATCAGACAGCTTAGAAGGGGCATCACTTACATTTTTCATAATGACTAAACAGAACCAACCTTTGATAAACCACAAACAATAAAACATACTTTGTGAATTGTTTCTATGAGGGATGCAAGAAACTCTCATACTTATTCTTCAGGCAGCTAAAGTGCATGGTATTTTCTTCCTTGTAGATATTTCAAAGCAAAATTGAGCCCATAATAAAATGCATGACTGCATTAATATATCAGCTTTACCTTTAAAAGTAGTTGCTAGCTATGGGGAACTGGATTGGAATCACAGCCGATGAGAAGGAATTTTAAAACCATTTTCTCTTATGCCATTATCCTACTTAAAATCCTTCCCTCCAAAGCTGTACAGAAAATCCCATTGGCTAGCAATAAGCTTAAGGGCAATGGGGCATTCTGTAAGGTCTTGCCTCAGCTATTCCCTCAAGAAAGTAGAACTCTTGAAGCAGGAAGCATTTCAAAAGGATATTTTATTGAGAGAAAGTGACTGCAGAGAAAATAGGCAGGATCTAAAGTTCCCATGCGAAAGTGTTATGGTTCAAAACCCCTCCCAACTGCCCAGTCCATAGAAAGCCAATCCAGAGGTGTGAAGGTCTTGTGGAAACTCTGAGCTGAGAAGGTGTTCCCAGCCACCTCAACCTTGGTTCTCTGGAGATGAGACAAAGCAGATGGCCCCAGGCTCATCCCTCCTCCCCTGCCACCGAATTACTCCCCAGTTCCCAGGAAGATATATCAAAGCAAAAGAGGAACAAAGCAAAATGGGTAAATAGTCCAGATAGCCGGGTGTGAGTCCCTCCTCCTGAGATGTGGTCCCAGAGCTCAGTTGGGCTTGCTGTTGGTGTATATTTCACCTAGACACGTGGCAGCAGCCCTGCCTGAGCTTCTCGATATCCTCTCAGGGTTGGTGGTTGAGTTCCCCAAACTTATAGTTTTGGGTGACTTCAACCTACCATCCCTGGGGGGATCATCTGAGTTAGCTCGGGAGTTCATGGCTTCCATGACGGCCATGGACCTGAAGCAGGTTATTCTGGGCCCAACTCACGGAGGGGGTCACACGCTCGATCTGGTTTTTCTATCTGGACGGTGGTTAGATGATCTTGGGGGGGGTTACCCAATTAATTTACCCCTGTCATGGACCGATCATCATCTCCTGCGGATGGTCTTCCGTTTTGCCACTCCCTGTCGTGGGGTTGCTGAGCCAACAAGATGGTTCCGCCCTAGGCGCCTTATGGACCCTGAGCGGTTCCAAACGGCGCTTGGGCCCCCACCTGCCTCCTTTGCTCACAGCTCGGTCGATGCCCTGGTGGAAGCCTGGGAAAGGGCAGCCACAGAGGCACTCGACCAAGTTGTACCCATGCGGCCCTTGACCCGACGCAGATCCCAACGGGCCCCATGGTTCTCCATGGAGCTCCGCGAGATGAAGCGTCGGAGACGGGGCCTAGAGAGCTGTTGGAGGTCCAGCCGATCCGAATCCGACCGGTTACGACTAAGGTCGTTTACGAGAACTTATCTCGCAGCATTGAGGGTGGCTAGGTCTAACCACTTTGCCACCCTCATTGCGTCCGCAGAGAATCGCCCGGCCGCCCTGTTTAGGGTGACTCGCTCTCTCCTTAATCAGGAGGTGAGGGAGGAACCCTTGCAGGGTCGAGCCGAGGAGTTTAGTCGATTTCTGTCGGACAAAATCGCTCGGATCCGGACCGGTTTGGACTCCGACTGGGCAGAGTCTGACGAAGAGGATACGGGCGGTCTTGTCGATTTAATCTGGGAAGAGTTCGATCCTGTGACCCCTGAAGTAGTGGACAAGATCATGGGGAAGCTGAGCTCCACCACGTGTTTGTTGGACCCGTGCCCCTCCTGGCTGACTTTGTTGTGACTCAGGGCCAGCCTGTGGGTCCGACAGCCGGCTCTGATGTATCGGATGACTCTGAGGGGGAGGAGGGAAACGAACCGGCTGATGATGGTTTGGAGGAGGGAAACGAACCGGCTGATGATGGTTTGGAGGCTTTGCAGAGTCCTCAGCCGGGGACCTCTTCTCAGCTGCGTGAGCCCGAGAGTGCGGAGGAAGATGACCCACAGCTGGCCCTGTTCAAGGACGCCCGACGCAGGAGGCAGTCAAGCAGGAACAAACAAAGAAAGGCTGCAGGACTCCTCGGGAGGAGGCACAAGGAGACCACGCCCTGAGCTCTCTATAAAAGGAGTGTTTGGGGAGGGGCTGGTTGCTGAAAGCAACTTTTCCGCTTGAGAAGACAAGCTCTAGTGTTTTTGTTAACTGCGTAATTAAATCTTGGCAGAAGCCTTTTGGCCTTGGACGCTTTCCAGTCTCTTCTTTTCGAATAGGGGTTGCGAGAAGAGGGCTGGTTCAGAACAGACTTATGCAGCCCGGGATGGGACACGAGGCTGGCTCCAGGCAGTGATTACTGCTTCTTTGAGTCAGGGTAGTTTTCCCGCCGCCTTGAAGGAGGCGGTGGTGAGACCCCTTCTCAAGAAGCCTGCCTTGGACCCAGCAATTTTAAACAACTATCGTCCGGTCTCCAACCTTCGCTTTTTGGCGAAGGTTGTTGAGAGCGTGGTGGCGCATCAGCTCCCTTTGTTCTTGGAGGAAGCTGACTACCTAGACCCGTACCAATCGGGTTTCAGGCCCGGGTACAGCACGGAGACGGCATTGGTCGCGCTGGTGAATGATCTCTGGCGGGCTCGGGACAGGGGTTGTTCCTCTGTCCTAGTCCTTTTAGACCTCTCAGCGGCTTTTGATACCATCGACCATGGTATCCTGCTGCGACGTCTCAGGGGGTTAGGAGTGGGAGGCACGGTTCTCCAGTGGTTCTCCTCTTACCTCCTGGGACGTTCGCAGTCGGTGTTAGCAGGGGGGCAGAGATCGACCCTGAGACCTCTCATTTGTGGAGTTCCTCAGGGATCGGTTCTCTCGCCTCTCCTGTTTAACATCTATATGAAGCCGCTGGGTGAGATCATTCGTGGTTTTGGAGTTGGGTATCACCAATATGCTGATGATACCCAACTTTTTATTTCTACCCCAAACCACCCCAGCGATGCCCTCGACGTGATGTCCCGTTGCCTGGAGGCGGTCCGGGTCTGGATGGGGAGGAACAGGCTTCGACTCAACCCTGACAAGACTGAGTGGCTGTTCGTGCCGGCATCCCGGGAAATTCCGATTATCCCATCATTGGCCATGGGGGGTGAGCTATTACCCCCCGTAGATAGGGCCCGCAACTTGGGGGTCCTTCTAGATTCACAGCTCTCCTTGGAAGAGCATATTGGAGCTGTGACTAGGGGGGCCTTTGCCCAGGTTCGCCTGGTGCGCCAGTTGCGGCCCTATCTAGACCGGGATGCCTTGCGCACAGTCACTCATGCGCTCGTGACCTCTCGTCTAGACTACTGTAATGCTCTCTACATGGGGCTGCCCTTGAGGTCCACCCGGAGACTCCAGCTGGTGCAGAATGCAGCCGCGCGAGTCGTCTTGGGAGTTTCCCGATACTCCCATGTTACACCTCTGCTCCGCGAGCTGCATTGGCTACCGGTTGCTCTCCGGGTGAGGTTCAAGGTGTTAGTTATGACGTACAAAGCCCTTCATGGCATGGGTCCGGATTACCTACGGCAACACCTGCGACCGGCGTCAACGTCCCTCCGTCCAGTGCGCTCCCACAGAGAGGGCCTCCTCAGGGTGCCGCCGATCAAAGAATGCCGATTGGTGACCCCCAGGGGGAGAGCGTTCTCTGTGGGCGTGCCAGACCTCTGGAACAGCTTACCGGTTGAGCTCCGGACGGCCCCCGACCTTCGCTCCTTCCGGCGCGATCTTAAAACATTCTTTTTCGAACAAGCTGGCCTGGTCTGACGGGATGGGGTTGGGTTTTTAAAATTAGTTTTTAACTTAATTATGTATTGATTTTATGGGCATGATGTTTAATTGGTTTTTAATGGTTTTTTAATTTTTGTATCTGGTTTTTTATTGTGTATTGCCCTGTTCACCGCCCTGAGTCCTTCGGGAGAAGGGCGGTATAGAAATCAAATTATTAAATTAAATTAAATTAAATTAAATCATAGAAAAGCCCCGAGGTTCCCCCCTCCCTCCAGAATGGCAGTGTCCCAATGGGGACCAGACCAATTACTCTAGGAAACAGTAATAGTAGAAGCTGAGATGATAAGAACAGTATCAACTAAAGATATACCTCCATGTCAGACCTCCATGTTCTTTCAGTCTACTGCATCAGTGGTTTTAATAATGTTTTGATGTGCTGGAAGTTTTCAGTGTTACAATCATAATTTGTTTTCAACTTTTTCCACACAGGGTTAGAGAAATTTCAGGGTACCTTCTTCCACAGCCGGGAATACAAAGGCCCTGAAAAGTTCAGGGGGAAAAAAGTTCTGGTAATTGGCCTAGGCAATTCTGGGAGCGACATTGCTGTTGAGCTCAGTCACACAGCCTCTCAGGTATTGCCTCTACCCCTGATAGTCCTCAGTTCTAGATCCAAAGATGTGCCATTTCTTAGTCGGTCTATTTTTAAAAAAATCTTAAAACATGCTATGTTTACACTGATTTCCACATAGTGTAATGAGAGAAATTAGGATTATAATGAGCGAAATTAGGGATTATACAGGGGGATCCAGGTGAATTACATGCAGAAGGATCCAAATTCAATTTCTAATACATCCACCTAGAAGAATTCTCCATCTGTACAATATGGACACTTTGCTCTAAGGCCTTGGAAGACCTTTGCCAATCTGTCATAGTGACCTAAGGTGACATTGTGTTAAACCAAAGCTTAACTGGAAATATACAGACAATATTAAGTTACAGTTGATGGTTACAATAACAGAGATTGAGTGTAAGGATCCGCTTCAAAACCTCATCCCAAGAAAGCAGGACTCTTAGAACACTTTCGTTCCAAAAGAAACTTTTATTAGGACTTTTATGCTGCCCCCCACTTAAAAAGAAAGAAAGATCCACCTGTAGAAACATAAAACAAAGAGAAAACAGAAATAAGAGTTAGTCTGGTTTATCTGGATATGAGGCATGAAACTTACTAAGTAATTTAGGGGCTCTAATGTGACATTTCTGAACCCATTCATTCTGGGAAGAAGGCAGGTGTTTCCATGCTACCAGGTATTGGGTGGAATCATGATGTTTCCTAGAATCTAGAATCTCCTTGATTTCAAAATGCTGTTCGCCTTCTACCATGATTGGAGGAGGGGCAGGGCCTGCAGCCAGTCTCAAGGGTGATTGCAGTTCACATTTTAACAGACTACAGTGAAAAATAGGGTGAACTTGTTTGAGCATCTTAGGGAGATCCAATTCTACTGTAACTGGATTGTTTATTATTTTAATGGGAAAAGGTCTCACAAATTTTGGCCCTAGCTTTTTTGAGGGCTGCATGGATTTTAGATATTTTGTTAACAGATATCATTTCTCCCCTACTTGAAATGGTTTGGGTTCGTTTTTTGTCTGCTTGGAATTTATAAGCCTCCCTAGCTTGATCCAGAGCCTTCCTTACAACTGGCCAGGTGTTTTGTAATTGTGCGATCTATTCCTTCAGGGAAGGGATGGTCAGTTCGCTAGAAGGTAATTCGGGCATTGGGTTGAAACTTTGTCCTGTGACAACCTGGAAAGGAGTGTAGCCTAGGCTGGAATGCACTGCATTGTTATAAGCAATTTCTGCGAATGGGAGCAAGTCAGTCCAATTATCTTGCTGGTAATTAATGAAGCATCTTAAGTACTGTTCCAGTACTGAGTTCGAACATTCATTTGCAGATGGTGGCTAGATGACAGTCCCTGAGTGGTCCCCCAAAGTCCCAAGAATGCTTTCCAAAACTCTGATGTGAATTGCACTCCCCTATCTGATATGATTCGTTGTGGAGCCCCATGAAGACAATAAATATGTTGAACGAACAACTTTGCTAGTGTCTTTGCAGTGGGGATTTTTGGGCATGGAATAAAATGCACTTGCTTAGAAAAAAAATCCATTACGACCCAAATATTTGTGTTCTCTCCCCCTCTGGTAATTCCACAATAAAGTCCATAGAAATTTCTTTCCAAGGTGCTGTTGGGGTCGCTACTTTTTGCAATAAGCCTGGGGGCCTCCCTTGTCTCCTCTTAGCTGCAGCACATATTGGGCAACTAGTCTCATAGCTTTCAATGTCCTTTTTTATCAATGGCCACCAAAACTGCCATTTCACTAGGTATAGGGTTTTCACAAACCCGAAGTGTCCAGCTGATTTTGAGTCATGGCAGAGCTGCATGAAAGTCAGACTCTGGCTTTTTGGAATGTACAGTTTCCCTCCCACCCATGGTAGTGCATCAGTAATTGTGCATAGGTTCTTGTGGCTTAGAAACCATTCATCGGTCTCTGGTGCTTTTTTGAATTCAATCCCTGCTTGGCTCACTAGTGGCTTCTGGATTTTGGCTTGCGCTGGGTGGTAACTTGTGCCTCCAGCTGTTTTGAAGGCATAAGAGGGTCTATTATTTCTGCCTTATTACTGTTGTATTGTGGCAATCTGGATAGTGCATCTGCAAGGAAGTTCTTTCCTTCCGGCAAATGTTTTAAGGTGAAATTAAAATGGTGGAAATGTTGAGACCACCTTGCTTGTTTAGGAGTCAGTTTTCTAGGCATTTTTAGGGCTTCAAGGTTCTTGTGGTCAGTCCATACCTGGAAGGGGATTTTGTTCCCTTCCAGGAAATGCCACTAGGTTAGGAGAGCCCATCGGATGGCATAAGCTTCTTTCTCCCAAACTGCCCACCTTTGCTCTGTCTCTCTGAGTTTGCTCGATGTGTACGCACAGGGCTGGAGCTTCCCTTCATTATTCTTCTGCATTAACACTGCCTCCATGGCTACATCACTAGCATCAGCTTGGATTATGAATGGTTTATCAGTGTCAGGGTGTCTTAAGATTGGTTCTGTGGAAAATAACCTCTTCAGTCTTTCAAATGCAGTTTGACACTCTAACATCCATTTTAAAGGTTGACTGGGCTTTGGTTTCCCCTCTCCCTTTGTCTTTAATAAGTTAGTAATCAGGAACACAATTCATGCAAAGGAAGGAAGGAATTGGCGGTAAACATTAGCAAATCCAAGGAAACTTTGCAATTGTTTCCTGGTACGGGGCAAAGCCCACTGTAGAACAGCCCAGACCTTCTCAGGATCCATCTGTATACCGCTTGGCGAGATGCGATACCCCAGGTAGTCAATTTTTTCTTTATGAAACTCACATTTAGATAATTTGGCATACAAATGGGCTGCCCGCAGCTTTTTCAGTACTGCTCTGACTAGTTTTATGTGCTCCTCTTTTGTTTAAATATTAGGATATCATCCAAGTAAACAAGCACCACTTTATATAGGTGCTCCTGGAGCACATCATTTATTAATTGCAAGAACACTGCAGGGGCTCCTTGGAGTCCAAAAGGCAGAACTTTGAATTGAAAACACTCTAAGGGGCAGTTGAACATTGTTTTCCATTCATTCCCTTCCTTAATCCTGATTCTGTAATATGCCTCACTTAAGTCCAATTTCGAAAAGATTTTTCCTTTTGATAAGTGCGCTAGCATGTCTTTTATCAGAGGGAGGGGTAAAGGTTGCTCTCACTCACTGCACTGAGATTTCTGTAATCTACACAGAGATGAAGAGACCCATCCTTCTTTTCATGAAACAATACAGGGGCTGCGGTTTTGGGCTTCACTGGTTGAATAAATCCCCTCTCCAATTTTTTTCTATGAACTTTTGTAATTCCTCTAGCTCCCATGGGGTCATGGAGTACATTTTTGGCTTAGGTAATTTTGCCTAAAATTACCTGGGAGTATTTCAATAGCACAGGGATGGTGAGGGGACAATTTGTCAGATCTCTCTTCACTGAAGACTTCAGCTAAATCCTAATATTCCTCTGGTATGCTTTCCAACTTTTTCTTCCCCACTGTCAATGCACTGGGAGGCCCCCCCATCTTTTTTATCTGAGTCAGGCTTTAGCCTCCACTTCCCCTTTCAGGAATCTCAGCTCTACTGTCCTCCAGTCCACCCTTGGGTTCCATTTGGTTAACCACGCCATATCCAATATAAGTGGGCATTCCATTCTAGGGGCTATACAAACATTAGAGTCTCTCAAATCATCCTCTAGAGTGAGTTGGACGAGTAATGTGGCAAGACTGGCTGGTGTCCCCCTTGCAAGGGACTCATCTAATTGACCAAACGAAATCAGTTTCTTCAACCTCCTCACTGGAATCCCTAAATTCCCCACCAGGGTTGGGCTTACGAGACAGCGAGTGCAGCCAAAATCTATTAGGGCTCTAAGTGCAACTTTCTCCGGCATCCCTGGGCTAAACAGTTCTACGGTTCTGGTGAGGGGCGCGATGGGTCCACTTACCAGGGGTTCATCTTCTGAGTTGTCCTCTGAGGAATTGGAGGGTCCTCCTGGCTGAATTGGAGTTCCTTCTGTCTGGCCCGGCAGGACCGGGAACTTGACAACCTCCATGCTCTTCATAGCAGTTTCCTTCAGTTTCAATGGAGTTTTCCCAGGCTTCCCCCCAGCAGCTTGGTCAGGTTTTGTGATGGGGGTTTTTGAGTGACACTTCCTGCGTGTATTCAGCTATGGGTCACCGCCCTTGTCTGACAGTTTTTATGCACTCCTGTGCTTTTCAGTTGACCAAGGGGTCTTTGAAACATCGCTGGAGAGCTGCCATGAATTGATTGAAATTTTGCAGCTCTGGGGCACTGGCATCATGGAGATCTACCACCCATTCAGCAGTGTCGCCATCTAGGGCCATCTGTACAATCCTTATTTGGCTGCAGTTGCTGGGTATTTCTCGGCTATATTCTTCCATGTAGTTTAGGACTTGAGTCAAGAAAAACTCCAACCGATGCACCTCTCCACTATAACTCACCCTCAGTGGAAGAAACTTCCTGATGGTTCAATGTCCTCTCCATCTCCTGAGTCAGTGTCCATCACTGTCTGCTAGTGCAGCCAGCCCAGGGGTGGCTGCAGTGGCTGCGGCGATGGTTGCATATTCCATGGTGCCAGCAGAAGTTCCTGGGATTGCTACCTCAACCCCATCTTCATCTGTCCCCTCAGCTGAACCTGGGTTGGCAGTGCCCCAACATGGATCGTCATTCTCTTCCTTCAGGGAATTGAAAGCAACTCTCAGCATGTCAATAGCTTGCTCTAGGAACCGGTTGGAGTGGGGTGGCCTGTCATCCTCATCTTCACTGAGGCGAAGCATCCTCTCCATCTCAACTTTCCAACCCGGCTGGTGACTGATGCATTTGAGGGTCATCTTCCTGGCTTTCTTCTCCCAGTCTTCCTTCTTGCCAACACCCATCAACCACCTTGGTCTGTCTCAGCATTCAGCAACCACTACCTCATCCGAGGATCTGAAGGACTGAGAGCTGTATTTGCTGGGGCCTGCCTGGTGGGAGAACTTTCCCCCACCCCCAGGGCAGGTTCTTCCTTCTCCATGCCGATTTCAGAAATTATTTGTGCAGTCCCCCGGTAAGGGTCTTCCTTCCAGGCTGACTGTTACTGCAGATCCTGCCTAATGAAGGACCCACTTCAAAACCTCATCCCAAGAAAGCAGGGCTCTTGGAACACTTTCATTCCAAAAGGAACTTTTATTAGGAGAAGCTGACAACAGGCATAGAAGGCAGGATCTGAGGGTTTCTCACTCAGATCAATAGGTTAAAGGAGCATCAAGCAAATTCCACCCCAATAGTTCATCCGGTCAGTTTAAATGAGCCAATCTCTAGGTGTTAAGTCCACTGTGGGAACAGAGCTGATAACAGAGTCCGTTCTCATGCCTGTGAAGACCTTGTTGGGTCTTCGCACCTTCCAGAGCAAGAGATAAGCCAGATGCCCGGAGGCACATTCCTTTCTCACCCCAGGTTGACATCAAGGGGAAACAGTTCAAACAGCAAGCAGATAGAAAAGGCAGAGAGGATACATTGTAGCTAAGCAAAGGAGAAATAATGCATTCCATAGGGCCTCCCCCCTCCCTTTCAGGAGAATGACAGAACCCACAGAAAGAAGCTGGAAAGGGACAGAACCAAACACACACACACACACACACACACACACAACAAGGAAATGAGTTCTGATTCTGAGTTCATATAATATATTAAGCCACAATGAAGCTTAATTGTTCTATAAACAGAAAATGTTTGTACATTCTGGATTCTCACAGTGTGAGAAGCTTTCAAACTCGATTAAAAATACATTGTATAATAGAAGGGAGTTGAGATGGTGGCATGCATGGCCCAGAACATGGATTTCATATTTTGCTATCTTCTTGTTTTTTAAAGGTTTGCATCAGCTCTAGAAGTGGATCCTGGATAATGAGTCGTGTCTGGGACAAAGGCTATCCTTGGGATATGCTGATCGTAACTCGCTTTGAAGCATTCCTCAAAAATGCCCTTCCAACAGCCATTTCTGACTGGCTGTATGTGAGGAAAATGAACCGATGGTTTAAACATGAGAACTATGGCCTGATACCTGTGAATAGGTAAAGTATAAACAAAAGAGCTTATAATGAGATTAAATATATGACTGGAGTAACAGTATTGACTATATTTAATTTAATTCTAATGTTGATATAAATACAACTGAACCAAATTCAGCCTTCTTCTATCCTCTAGTTCTGCTAGTGTAAACATGGCCACTTAAAAGTCATCTACAGCTTTTGGCTCAGAAAAGTTGTATGGTCTTGATACAGACGTTTCTCCCTTTTATATTACCCATAAAATCAGAAAAGTCCCACCCACATATGGCACCATTTTACTCAATGCTAATAATAGCACACTAATATTTCTACAAGGTTATTAATGTGCTCATATCGTTTTCTACATGATACCTAGAGGTACAGAAGGATCCTCCTTTTTGATAGCATTGCAGTTAATTAACTTTAATTTGTGCTTTGAATTATATGAATTAACAAATATAACAGAACCTTAGGTAATTCTAATGATGTTAGGATTAATGTAAATAAAGCTGTATCCTTATAGATTGAATTTGTAAAGCTGAACAAGTTATGTTCCATTCCTTAAAGCAGAATAAATATTTGCCAAACCAAAGAAAAGTCAAGTACTTACATTGTGTGCAACAATACTTTCATAGTCTCTGGGGGGAAAATTCTTAAAATGTCAATCCTCTTATCCTGCTGAAAAGAAATCAACTTTTTAACTAAATCTATTTTTAGATAAAATGACTATAAAAGCAAAATTTGACTTTTCCATGAAAGATACCATAAATTGCAAGACGAGATGTATAAATAAATCAGTCTATCTGAATTGCTAAATAGTTTAAATATTCTTCTGAAGTGAGTTTGATTTGTGCAAGGCACACAGTTCACTTTATACAAACACTGAGATTAGAAGAAAATGGTCAAAGTTCAGTAAAACTATTATTTTCTCATCCATACCAGCTCAAAGCCAAAATCCAATCCAGAAGATGTTACATAAACGTTTATGTCCCAATAAGCTAACACAATTTCACTCCTTAACTTTTTTTTTAGGGGTTGGTCTTGAAAGTTTCAGGACTTTTAGCAAAGACTTGAAGAATTTTAAACATTTTATCTGGGGAGTGGAAGTCTGTAATAATACCTACTGCTTTACAGCTTTGCACTGTGACTGTTTTGTGGCAGTCATGAACTGTGATATAGGGCTGATTAAAAGAACTTGGAGCAAAAGTTTTGGAGTCTTTCCAGACAAAGAGATGAGCGGGGAGAATGAAGAGTCAGTGTAAATTAGAGAAAAGGATTAAATGATTTGGGAAGAGAATAGCACCACTATGCAGGTCAATCTAGTTAGGATGATCAGTTGATCTAATCTACCAACATTACCTAAATGGGTGGAATAGTATATTAGAAAACCCCATTGACCTGATTTCTCTATAGCACAAGTGTCAAACGCGCGACTCTTTTTGCATGGCCGGTAATGGGGTGGGCACGGCTTCGGTATGATGAAACAGTCTTGTCCAGATTGTGTCACTTGGCATCAATTTACATGCTTAGTCCACATTGCAGGCTACTACAGCACCCCATGAAGATTCCTGTAAGGGTGGGCTTCCTAACTTTTTGCCAACATATTTCCTTTTCACGTAAACGTAGTGTACATACCTCCCTTAAAGGTCCCAACATCAAAATGAATACAAATGAACAATGAAAATAATACAATTAAACTTTGGGAAAGGTGGGTTTATTGTAATAATGTACAATTAAAAGGTTTTTCACACCTCCCCTGGACAATGTCTGTACTTCCCCAAGAGAGGTACAGCTTATAATTTGGGAAACACTCCTCTAACAGGAACTGTCAAAAATGCTGTAGAATATGAATGTCCAACCTTTTGCCTTGCCTGGGCCACATATAAAATATATAATGTATTTAAAGTATATAAATCACACAATAATGTTAAATGTTTATGATCACGTGGGGTCACATTATTAGCTGTCCATGGCTGCATGTGGCCCATGGTCTGCAGGTTGGACATGCCTACTATAGATCCTGAAGTGAGCAGGAAGTGGGACTACATATTTCCCAAGGTCCATTCTGATAACTAGGAAGAAAAAATGTTTCATGCTAGGTGGCTGAACCAGAAGATAGAAAGATAGAACGTGGCTGCAAATATGGATCTGATCAATCTGAAGGGCAAATGTGGTACTTCAGGAGAGAAGTCAGAGCTATGGGGGAATTCCCTGGATTAGGCCCACAACCCAAATATTCCTCATCACTGTTTTAAGATACGACATATTCTTTGATGGTTTTTTTCTTCCTCATCAGCTGGTTTTTATTCATATTACAAATTGTTCATGCTTAAGTGGCTTCAATGGCAAGTCAAACATGTGCAGCTTTTCAGGGCCAAAGGCCACACTCGGCCTTTCAATGGTATGATAGGGTCACATCCCAAAAGTGATGAGGCCAACACTGGAATTGAAATTGAAATTAAATTAAATTCGGTTAAAAATATATGACAGTTCCTTCCCTCTATCACATTAAAATTGTAATTTGGTAGCAATCCTTGGAGGCACCCTGGGACTATGTTTACAAAAGACCTCGGAGCCTTTGGATCCAGGTAACACTTAGCATCATTCATGAATGTATTTAACTAAACATATACACAGTTTTAAAAGTAACAACTGGCTAAGAAAATCAGCTTGGACAATTTCTCTTTTTTTTTTATTGAAAAGTTTTAACATACAATTTTTCTTTAAAAAACCCCCCTCCCCCTCCCTTCACCCTCCCCCCCTACCTCTCCCCCCTCCCCCCCTCCCCCCCCGACTTCCCAGAGCTAAATACAAGGTATATATAAAGGTATATATAAAAAAAGGTATATATAAAAAAACCAATCATAAACAATCATATACTAACAACTATAAGCTCTAAAATCCATCACTCTCTAGCTTATATAGGATAAAACAAACCTTGGACAATTTCTCTTGAAGCTAAGCTGAAATTCCAGGTAGAAGCCTTCTTTTTCTTTCAAATCTGCTCTGCTGAATAAACAATGAAGTGTGTGTGTGTTTGAATCTGTATCAAACAGTAGAATAATGCAATGTAAATAATTTAAACATGAAAAAAAGAAAATTGGGGAAGAATAAAATGCCTGAGAATTTATATCATAAATTCATAGTTCATAAAACAAGCAAATGCATTTGAACAAATTGTTCAAAAAGAGACAAATTATAATGTTGATAAAGAGATGTACCAGCATTCTGTTGTTGCAGATCAGATAGAAAGGATGAACAGTTTCCAAGAAGCAGAAAAAAATGAAGAATGATCTCCCTACAACTCTCTTTCTGTAGAAGAGAGATTGGCAGAGTCAGGGTGAAGAATTAAATGAGCCATCAGTTTAGAATCCTTACATAGCCACAAAATAATGAAGTCCAACCTCCCTTGAAAGCCATTGAGCCTTATCTAGTTCTCTCCAGGTGCAGAATGCTAGTCTAAAAGATTCTTGTGCAATGCGCATAGGCTTTAGCAATAAATCAGTAATTTAGAACCTTCACATATGGACCTTGTTATTATATATTATTACGTTATACAGTTATACTAGAGCCTTGGTGGAGCAGTGGGCTAATGCCTCCTTAAGTAACACCAGCTGCCTGCAATTAGTGCAGGTTCGCATCCCACCAGGCTCAAGGTTGACTCAGCCTTCCATCCTTCCGAGGTAGGTAAAATGAGGACCCAGATTGTTGCGGGCAATAAGCTGACTTTGTAATAATGCCGCTTGGGGTGTGTGTGTGAAAGCCCTAATAAGCAGGCATATACATAGAATGAAGGCTACTGCTAAGCTTGTAAGCCGCCCTGAGTCTTCGGAGAAGGGCGGGATATAAATGGAATTAAAATTAAAAAAAATAAAAATACTGTATGTCCCTTTTTAAAAAGTGATATCTGCCAATTTAAAGATCCCCTTTTCCTCTCTTTCTGCCTAGGACTCTGCGAAAGGAGCCTGTCTTCAATGATGACCTCCCAAGCCGCATTATCTGTGGCACAGTTATGGTGAAACCCAATGTGAAGCAATTTACAGAAACCTCTGCAATATTTCAAGATGGGACTGTGCTGGAAGGCCTTGATTATGTCATCTTTGCTACAGGCTACACCTTTGCCTACCCTTTCATGGATGATGAATCCATTATAAAGAGTAGAAATAATGAAGTCACCCTTTACAAAAGTATCCTCCCCCCTCTGCTGGAGAAACCAACCATGGCAGTCATTGGCTTAGTCCAATCTCTTGGATCAGCTATCCCAACTGCTGAACTACAAGCTCGCTGGGCTACAAGAGTGTTTAAGGGTTAGTGATAAAGTTGTACATCAGGAAGTCCATATTTCACATTTTACATGGCATTTTCATGTCTTCAAATCAATAAAATTACAGTCCTAATCTTACAAGAATCATAGAGAGCTGGCTGATATTCAGAGTAAAACTTAACATCTGATATAAATGACCCATAACCAGAATCTAAATTTCTGCTTTGGTAACAGCAGTTACCTTGTCACATTAGGGTCAAAATATTCTGAATGTTTAATATTTTCTTCAAGTACTATTCTTCTTTGAAACTTATTTTTATTAATCCTTTACCTAAAATCATATTTAAAATCCAGTTTGTATATTGTGTAGTCACTTCACTTAAAATAATGCAGAATGTATGAATAAAGAGATGGGTAGAAGGAAATGCTTATTGCACCTGAAAAAAAATGACTATCATAAGAAATGACAGCCAACTCTTCCTTCTTCTACAGGATTATGTAAGGTGCCTTCAAAGACCACTATGATGGATGACATAGATGAGAAAATGGGGAAGAAGCTCAAATGGTATGTATTAATTGCAGAAACTGTATAGCCTTTTAAATCTCTACCCATATAAGAAATTTTCATACCATCAAGTCCTAAAAGTACTTTGGAGACAAACCACTACTATCTTTATAGTCATTCTATTTTATTTTATTTTATTCCAAAGAATGTTGAAATACAAAACTCCCCCCCAAAATAAAAAAGATTAAAAAAACCTCAAAACAATCAAGACATTTTTAAAACGTGCATCAAAAAGAAAAAAATATGTAATATACACATTTTCCCTTCTAACTGAATACTGATTAGTACATTACTACAATATTGTTCCCACCCCTTGCGAAACAGCCCCCAAATTTTAAACTAGTAAATCTATTTGCAAATTATTGACCTGTGTTTTATATACTATATTAATGACAAAATAGTTAAAAGGAATAAAGTATAACAATAAAAACACAAGATTAAGTTTTCAAAATTCTGTTAACAAACTGTTATTGTAAACCACTCATAGAAAGTTTGCCATGGCGTCTTATCTATCCCAAATCATCCCAAAAGTTAAAAGTTATTTGTCCTGGATCAAATATCCACATTTGTTTCTTAATGCCATTTCTTATCAATTGTTGTCTAATTAAATATAATTGATTCGGTCTCCACAGTGTGTCTATCTTCCCAATAAAATCCAAACAGAAGTGATTTCCACTTAGGTGTAATAAATCCATTCTCCAATCTCCTTCAGTCTTCATAGGAAAAAAGAATTTTTCACTTCCCCATTCAGTCAGACTGCTAGTAATGCAAGGATATTTGGACTTGGATTTCAAAGAGATACATGGGATCAACTCAGTTAGTTCTCTAGCTGTGGACAAATCTCTTTGGTCTACAACTTTCAGATCAGAGTCATTTTGTGAATCTTTATCCAAAACTATATGCCTCTGCATATTTTCCATGGCCATTATCACCTCATCAAACTTTTTTTTTAAAAAACTTTCAACTAAAAGCTGCCTACTGTCCAACAGTCTTTTCCTGAATTTCAGCCACCACTTGTCTTTATTCTGATACTTTGCAACTTTGTGTAACCTGATCAAGAAACAAAGAACGCTAAAACAGAAGGAGACAAGAAAGATATTATCTGGATATTTCAATGCAAGGTTAAAAGAAAATTTAAAAGAGATAAATTTCAAATATTTTGTGAATTCAAAAAGCACAAAAATCCTGTGGTGAGAGTCCAGTATTAATGTAAATCAAATGAAAGCACTTCACCATCCAGAAACAGACCATGCTCCCTTATGGAGAAAACAAAGGTTACTCAAAACAACAGTAAATCAAAGGGAAAGAAAAAAAAACCAGAATCCAGCAAGGGTTTAAATAAATCAGCAATCAACTGCTGGTTTTGGCTTTAAGAGCAAAAAAAAAGTAAAACAATACATTCAAAAAGTGAAAGTTAGAAACCCAGTTTCATTAAGAAAATGAAACTGCTGACAGGAAGATGGATTTGCCCAGTGACTTTCTGACTGCTTCCAGAAGGTACTGGAATATTCAAGACTCCCCTTCCCAAATGGGTCCATAGCCATCCAAACGTTGTCTTGGGTCATTCCTGAGAGCTCCCATTCAAATACAGAGAGCAGCACTGCAAGAGAGCCAGCTTTGGCAGCAAAAACAGCAGATTGTCAGTAAGAGAGAAAAAGCCTCTTAATGTTCAGCAGCCATCTTGGGGAGGAATCTACTATCTTTTGTCTTGATACTCTTATCACTCAGAAGTAACAAAAAGCAAACTCTCTGCTTTTTGTAAAAACTCTAGAGCATTTTTCTAAGATATTTTATTTAAAGGCATAAGCTTTCATGACAGACACCTTACTTCATCAGAATACCGAATAACAGAGTTGAAAGGGACCCTGGCAGTCTTCTAGTCCAACCCCCTACTCAGGAGACCCTGTACCATATTATACCATAATATTCTTTCTTCACATATATTTGACCAAGGCTTCCTAACAGAAACCAAAATTAAATAAAGAAGAATGAGGCTTTCCTTAGATTTTCCTTGTTCCTCTTAGAAATGCTTTTACCAAACTTTCTCTTTTTTCTTTTAAGGTTTGGCCAGAGTGACACCCTGCAAACAGATTACATTCTCTATATGGATGAACTCGCCTCCAACATAGGTGTCAAGCCCAACATCCCACATCTCTTTTTGACAGATCCCTGGCTGGCACTGAAAGTCTTCTTTGGCCCCTGCAGTCCATATCAGTTTCGCCTCACTGGGCCAGGGAAGTGGGATGGAGCAAGAGATGCCATCTTAACCCAGTGGGACCGAACACTGAAGAGCACAAGGACACGAACTGTACCCAACTCTCAGAAGTGTTTCTCTTTCTCTGTTTTGCTCAAAATCCTTGTAATTCCATTTCTCCTTGCTGCTATTTTTATGATGTTGAACTAGTAACTTCAGTGTCAAACTAGACAATGTTATGGGATTCTAAGCTATGTTTTACTGGAATGCAAAATAATCTGTTTTTATAATAAACATTTCAAAAGAGTGCTGAATACCTGCATATACAAAGTCCACATAAAATTTGACAAAATTTTAGAGATCATCAGCCAAGCACTGCATGTTCAGATTCCTGTGCAGAAGCCAGATGTATGGCCTCTCCTACAGCCTAAGCTGAAAATGCATGGAGAACTGGGGCCAGTGACCCAAAGGGTTCTATGTGGCAGCACTTCAGATACTTGAAGGTAGTTGCAATCCCTCTGCAATCTTCTCCAGTCTAAACTTATCCAGTGCCTCCATCCATGCCCTTTATCAGCTTGGTTGTTTTGCAGTGATATTAGCATTGTTTTTCTTTAAAAATATTCCACTAATGTTTCTGGGACTGGTCTGAGTTCTTTTCTTACTCATTATAGGGGCATTAGGTTAAGCCAGAAGTGGTAAGGTCTGTTGCAAGGAGAATATTTCAAAATCTGCTAATGTATCACTGTCTTGGCTCCTTCAAGTACTCTGCAATTACAAGAGTTTCATTATTCTATTGGGAAAGAAGAAAACATGTTTTGTACTATTCCACTTCAATAGTATTCTGAAATATAAATTTAACTTTAGTTGCAGCAACTCAACGTTCCCCCATTTCAGTATCCAGAAAATAATGAGAGATGTTGAGTCCAATCTTGTAAGGGACAAAACTCTAGTTTTATCCTTCTCCCCAAGTTGGTAGAAATGAATAAAAAGCAAGCAGACAGCCAGGCTCCCCATTAAAAAAATATTCATAAAGACAAAAGGAGCATGCATTTTTCCAGCTCAGAGGTAAGGACAAAGGAAAGTAGAAGTGGTTTTCCAAAGGTGGCCAAAGAGCTGAGTTTGTTTTTTTGCACAAATTATCCACTGGTTTGCTGTTGGCACTGTGCAATTGGCAGAGCTGCATATAACAGCAGAAATGTGGTCAAAGCATTGTGCTATATAACTTATTCTAATCTCACCCATAATATCATATTTCCTCTTTTATAAACTTATATAAATAAGATACCCAAATTGGCTAATATTTGACTTCTTCATAACTTTCATAGTTCCATTAGTTTTGAGGCAAATATTTAAAGCAGATCCTGGCAGAGGTTTACAGAATCCAACACAGCTAAAGCTTAGGTTACATAATCAGCAAAGTCTCAGCATTCTTTTAATAGGAAAACTGCCACTGAGTAGAGGACAGTTTCATTTACTGCAGGGATACAGGAAAATATATACGACTTCTTTGACTGGAAGTCCGTTACCTATTTACCAATGGGATGGGGGGGGCAATCCTATAAAGTGAATCCCAAAATGAGAATATACAGTAAAGCACCATGCCTAAATGCTCAATGATGTTTTAATTCACAGGCTTCTGACAAAATAATTCAATCCTAATGTTTTGTTCAGCCTGTGTAATTTCATTTCCACCAATCCCTTCAACCAGATGTTTCAACTAAATTATGAGGTGATAAATTTTCTTCTCTATATAGTTTTACATAATCCTTCTTTAGTGCAAAGTCAACTGTAATACAAAAACATTTCATTAATGAACTGCAATACCAGAACTTCAGCGATTTAATATCCTAACTTTTAAATAGGCAATTAAACAGCATTTTTCTCACTCCAAATTTTCAATTATAGTGAAACTTATAATTCCATTGTAATCATTCTATATAATCTACTCTAAATATATTTTGCATTGGCATTTACACAATTGTGTCAGGTACAAATAACCAGGAACAAGAATTCAGTTCAAAGCACTAAAAGTTTATTACATGCTACCTTTACACAAGAATCTTATCTACTAACCCTGAAGGCAAATTGGCACTAGAAAAGAGTTAACAAAATTCACAGGAGGCTGGATTTAGGTCTCTTGTGGGAACATAGCAACTCCAAACTGATGATGCATTGGAACCCACCTTTGGGCTCCACCTGGTCGTCTCATATAAATTGTTTCAGAACACTTAAGATGGTAGTGGAAATATAATCCCAAATACACATTTCCAGCAGGAAGTTTCTGTTATGTATTAAGATAAGTTGCTTGTAAACTGTGTGCAACGGTTAACAGCTGTTACAGTTAAACTCCAGACAGCATGTCTCTGGAGTTGTTACTTTGTATTTTAAGGCAGGAAAGTTACCGTTTAATCTCATTGGCTGCCGACTAGCAGCAGACCAGATAAATAGAAGCTAAGCAGCAGTTGGGGCTGCTTCTGTTGTTACTGAATAAACATGTTGCTGTTTCACCGTTCTGCCTCGTCAATGTCTCACCGAACCAAGAACTTAACAGTGGTGACAAGGATGGGATGTGCTGCTTAAGAAGAAGCCAGAAGTCACTGCGGGGGTGAGACCAGCACTTGAGCCTGGCAGAAACTATGTTTCCCCCCCGCTCGGTCTGCCAGCAAGCCACTCTGGAGACCACCACGCCCTGAGGATCCATTCTAGGGCCAGCACAGCAGCACAAGGCATTGCGAGGATGAAGAAAACACCATGGCCAAGGTCGGCAAATTGGCAGAATTCAATGTGGCACATCCCAAGAGGTGGAGTTCTTACATCTCCCATGTCAATAATTATCTGCATGCTAACCAAGTTAGCAAAGACATGTTGAAGGCTGTGACGTTCCTGTGTTTGTGTGGCCAGGCGACATTTGATATAGCTGAAAACCTAGTTGCTCTGGCTTAACTCGAGTCAGTCACCTATGCAGATCTTAAGAAGAAGCTCAAGGTCCATTTTGAGCTGAAACCTTCCGTAATTGCATGGTGGCATGTGTTTGAGCAGCGGGAGCAGCAGCCAGGACAGTCTGCCACTGAGTTCATAGCTGCCCTCCCCCAGGCATCCTGGCTTTACAACCTTGCAGATCTTGAAGAAAGACTGAGAGACCAATTCATTTGTGGGTTGAGGAATCAAGATCTCTAACAGAAGTTATTTGTAAAAGAGACTCTCACGTTCCAAGACGCTCTGAAGGAGGCGATGGTCAACAAAGCCGCCAGAGGAGCCATCAAGGCCTTACGGCCCTCCAAGAACACTCCCAGTCCAGAAACCATCCACCATATGGACACCGAAAGAACAGAAGACTTTGACACGGACCTTGAGGTCAATCGGCTTCAGAAGCAACCAGAGAGGAACCAGCGGACATTTGAGAAGGCAGTTCCTTTCACTTGATGTGCGGGCTGTGGAGGCCAACATAACCGCTCGGAGTGCAGGTTGCACACAGCATCGTGCTGGGCATGTGGCAAACAAGGCCACATTGCTGCCATCTGCAGAGGTTGCCAGCGGAACACACCACAGGAAGAAGTATTCAGAAAAGGTACCAGGGCCCTGGGACAATACAGAGTAGGCTATTTTTCCAGTCGAAGGAGCACGTTCAGAACTGGTGCCCATCACCCCCTTAAAGAGAAGCTTAGGCTGAAGGTCAAGCTTCAGGGAGTTCCATGCAACATGGAACTGGACACATGGTCAGTTCTATCTATAGTTTCCCAAGGAACTTTTAATCACATCTGCAGTCGCAGCAGCAAACAAGTTAAACTCAGGCCATCTAACCTGTTGCTGACAGACTTACTAAACTCCCATGTAGCGGTTAAAGGAGAAGCTACGCTCAATGTGCAGTTCAAAGGGTTTGAGGGTCCATTGGATGTCATGGTTGTCGAGGGCCACCGCACAAGCCTCATCGGCCTAGACTGGTTTGATGCCTTGGGCATCCAAGTAACTGGCATTCACAAAATGCAAGCAGTGGACCTGTCAGCAGTTTGCCAGGAGTTTGCTGATGTGTGCAGCCCGGACTTAGGAAAATACAAGGGACCTCCAATTGCCCTCCACCTTGTTCCTACTGTAACCCCAATAGGGATCAAGACTTGTAGAGTGCCTTTTGCCCTAAAACCCCAAATCGATGCAAAGCTAGACAAGCTTGTGCAGCAAGGGGTGTTCCAGCCAGTAGATAGTGGGGTGTGGGAGACCCCCATAGTCATGCCACTCAAGGCCAATGGTGAGATGCACATATGCGCAGATTATAAGTGCACTATTAACAGAGCACTTCAACAACTTGCATATCTGGTGCCTGTAGTCAGCTATATTTCAGTGTCACTACAGGGAGGTCGCATATTCACCAAATTAGACTTGGCACCAGCAACTGCCTGTGGATGATGCCATGGCAGAAGCCCAGACCATTGTCACCCACAGGGGAGCTTTCAGGGTTAGGTGCCTACAGTTTGGGGTCAGTGTAGCCCCAGGACTGTTCCAGGGAGTGATGGAGTGCATGCTCAAGAACATTCCAGGTGTGTGCCCCTACTTCAGTGATGTCCTAATAGCCAGGGAGTCAGTGGAGATTTTGGCTGAATGGCTCAAAGCCATCCTTCAGTGTTTCCGCAAAGTGGGGCTGAAGCTAAAAAGAGAAAAGTGCAAGATTGGGGTAGATTCAACCAAATTACTAGGTTTCTGCATAGATGCCGCAGGCATACATCAGGCGGATTCCAAGCTGAAAGCAATCCACCAGGCTCCCAGTCCTAAGTCTAAGGGGGAGCTTCAGGCCTTTTTAGGAGTTCTGAATTTTTATCAGGTGGGAAAGTTACCATTTAATCTCATTGGCTGCTGACTACCAGCAGACCAGATAAATAGAAGCTAAGCAGCAGTTGGGGCTGCTTCTGTTGTTACTGAATAAACATGTTGCTGTTTCACCATTCTGTCTCGTCAATGTCTCAATGAACCGAGAACTTAACAGTTTCCATTTTGTCTTAACTTATATTTCTCATGGGAAAATCATACCTAATAAGAGTGTATGTACAGCATGTACCTGCTGTACATACAATGTTCCTTATTTCTTACAGTTCAAAACTTTTAAGTTTTTATGGCCAATGTTTTTTTTAAGCAATTACAATAAATGATACAATTATCATCTCATCACAGAGATTTTTTTTTCAGGATATGCTCGCTATATACAGTATAATTGAAAGGCCCAGTAGACTTCTCTAGGTAACAGAGAAGCTGTGTGCATCAGAATCAGTGATGAAAGCATACAAAAGCATACAACTGTCACTATAGAATGGTTCCAAGGTAATTTATAGTTCCCACCTTACAGCTGTATGGCGGACAGCAAAGCTATATAGAATCCACACAGGAAATTGAGATCCAAGTCTGAGGCTCAGCTCCTGAATGCTCTTGGACAGAGTGAGTTGCATAAACAACTGAATTCTAGAATATTCATGGTCCCTAAAGTGTTTGACAACTTTCAAATCCAGAGTGCCTCTCAAAGAGGATACTCTGTTTATTTATTATTTATTTATTTATTTAGATTTATATACTGCCCTTTCCCGAAGGACTCAGGGCGGTTTACAGGGTATTTAAAATAAAAATCAATACAAAAGTTAAAAACAATTAAAAAGATTAAATCAATCCCTGAGAGAAAAATAAAAACCCCAGTTAAAGTTAAAAATTCTCAGCCTGGGCCAGAGAGCTCGAAGAGCCAGGTCTTCAGGTCCCGGCGGAATGAACGGAGGTCAGGGGCAGTTCTAAGCTCTGCGGGCAACTGGTTCCAAAGGGCAGGCGCACACAAAGAGAAGGCCCTCCCCCTGGGTGTTACCCGCCGGCAATTTTTAACCGGCGGCACCCTGAGAAGACCCTCCCTGTGGGAGCGCACTGGACGAAGGGAGCTTGATGCTGGCAGCAGGTGTTCCCTCAGATATCCCGGACCCAAGACATTTAGGGCTTTATAGGTCATCACCAGGACCTTGAATCTCACCCGAAGGGCAACCGGAAGCCAATGCAGCTCGTGGAGTAGAGGTGTTACATGGGAGTATCGGGAAACCCCCATCACAACTCACTTGTTTCCCCCCCCCCAATATATAAGACTATATTTCTTGACTCTTTATCAACAAACTCTTGAGAATGGATAAGGGGAGGCCAGAATGCAGGATTAGAATTCCAGAATTCATCTGAAGATTAAATATATGCCAGCACTACACCCTGAAACTGAATATATGCCAGCACTACACCTAAGGTAACTGGGTGCATGCCAGCACTACACTGGATATAATGACAGCTCTACACCCTGAAACTGGGCATGGAAGTAGACAATTTTTCAAAACTACATTACAAAACAGGCATTATCACTTCTAGTTTGCATTTTTATTTTGGTCCCATTGTCATATTGAGATAAATAGACTTGGCAATTTTCTAAAGCACTACCAAAAGTGAATATCTTTTTAGTTAATGTATTGGAGCATAGTAGAAATCAAATGAATCTGATATAGCTCAGTCTTTCAGGCGAGAAGCCTCAAGTGCTGCTTTCATTGGTTTGGCATTGCTTTCTCATTCATGTCTTCGGTATTAAAGTATCTGCAGCAATGATGGTTAGTGTTACTTTGGCACATGGTATTTCCTCCTCTTTAGGATCATATAACTAACTAAAATGCCAATATTTTTTCAGGAACACTCAGGTGGTTGGAAGCAGTTTTTGAAAGCAGAAAGATGTCCTAGATCAGGGGTAGGCAACCTTGGCTTTTTTATGACTCGTGGACTTCAACTCCCAGAATTCCTGAGCCAGCCATGCTGTCCTAGATTCAGGAGGCATCATGAGAAGAAACGAAAAAGATACATTGAAGTCAGATACTTGTCTTTGAGAATTTGGAGATGGATAAGAGATAGGAAGCAACCCTGTTTCAAGTGATAAAATAGTCTCTTTTTGCAATCAAGGGCATGTCAAACTGTCCCAGAAGTCCAAGTCAAATGAGTTTAACAAATGGACTGTCCCAATCGTGTAAAAAAAGGAAGTGGAAAATATTACAAAATATTTAGTTTGTGGAAAATGGGAAATCAGCTTCTGCCAACCTAGCAGTTCGAAAGCACGTAAAAATGCAAGTAGAAAAATAGGGACCACTCCGGTGGGAAGGTAACAGCGTTCCGTGCGCCTTTGGCGTCTAGTCATGCCGGCCACATGACCACGGAGACGTCCTCGGACAAGCGCTGGCTCTTTGGCTTTGAAACGGAGGTGAGCACCGGCCCCTAGAGTCGGAAACGACTAGCATGCATGTGCGGGGGAACCTTTACCTTTACCTTTATATTATATATATATATATCTTATATATATATATATATACAAAGCAGGAAAGAAAGAGTTAATTAGCAAGGTGCATTCAAAAAGCCTTGACAAATACTTAACACATATTTCCCTTGCCTTCTAGCTAATAAAAGAGAGAAAGAACCTGTGGCTCAGGAAGTTAAAACAACTGCCTAATATATAATCAGCCCAGGTTCAAATCTCAGATAAAGGGTATGACTGACTGATGAGAACATAAGAAGTTCGAAATGATCATCTCAGCCTCCCAAATTCTTTATTAGCAATTTGAATAATTTACACAAATAATGAGCTGTCATAAGTTGACTATATCCTGTGGATAAGCCTTGAGTCAGGCCAAAGCAGGAAAGAAAGAGTTAATTAGCAAGGTGCATTCAAAAAGCCTTGACAAATACTGGGAATATAATCTATTACAATTCTTTCCACATCATTTTCAGGTTTCACTTAACATCTTTTTTATAGATCAGGCAGTTTTCAAAGCACATGGCCTCTATGTGGGGAAATACTGGGTGACCCAGATCAAATGTGTCTCCAGAATTTTGAAATCTGCAGGTCATTTAATTCAAACTAACCAAATAGATGTTCACATATTTATTCAACACTTATTCAGACTCTTATTAAAAGACATAGCAACTGTGACCTAGTTCATGAAATCTGATGGTCTGAAAAGTGTTATCAGACTCCTTTTAATTTATCCTTTTTCAATTGGTTCGTGAACATCATAATGAAAGGGAAACCTACAAATGTACAACTCTATTCACATACAGACTTAGACTTCAGGAAAATGTGCAGGTAACTGAATCTTTTGCCATAGTCAATTCCATGTAGGGCTTTTGTTTTCAAATAAAAATGAGGGAAAGAAAAAGAAGAAAAGCTTAAACATTATTCTTGATCTTTTGTTTGGCAGAAATGACTTATTCCCACAACCCAATCTTTACCCTAGCTAAGGAAATCAGTTTTTGTAATGCCCTAGATGGGCTCTGGGCTGGCTTTGCTTTCCAGAAATGAATTGTGGCAAGATATACAAAAAGCTTCAGCTCTTCCTTCTATTTGCTTCCTTTTGTTCAGATTTTTGCTTGCAAATAGAATATAAAGTTCAGCATTATTATTAAAAGCCTCTACTACACTTACTTCCTTTATAGAGCCAACCCCTTCACCCTCTAGCCTACAACTAACTCATATATACATGCACATACACGTTAGTATGCCATTATTTGGTATAGCACTAGGAAGGAGTCCTCAGGCTTCATCCTATTCACGGACTGCTACTTGGGCAACCAAAGCAATAGAATTGGGCTGAGGGAAGGAGGACTGGCTTACAGATGAGCATCATGGCACAACTTTGTAATCCACTGTTATACTCCAGAGTTGGTTAAAAGATGGCCGGCTACATAAATGTTTCAAATAATTAAATAAATCGGAGCTTCATGATTTGTCACAAGGGTTGCTTTTTTTTTTAATCTCCTACGATATTAACATCTTCCTGTGATAAAATGCATATTAGAACTAAGGAGTTGAAGTTATTCTTAGCATGCAGGGGAGGAAAGATAAATCCTAATTATACAGTTTTACCCTAGAATCTAATACAGACATGTCAAACACAAGGCCTGGGGGCCAGATCCGGCCCATGAAAATAAAAATAAAATAAATAAATGAAGTGGTTTCATGTGGCCCACGAAGCCATCCTGGAAACAGTGAGGGAACGGCCCCCACTGCCTTGGCCCTGGCCCAGAGACCCTCCTCCTGCCAGAGACCCTCAGATCTGTCCCACTCCTGCCCAGGCCCCCATAGGCACCCTTGATGTGAATGATGTAGAGCTGGCCATACCCACTCAGTAGGCCTTAGGCATTCTAGCCACACCCACCCAGTAGGCCATACGCACTTTAGCCACGCCCACCCAGTAGGCCACGCCCACCCAGGCCACACCCACTCGGCCCCCTGAGGGCAACCGCAATGCTGATGCGGCCCTCAATGAAATTGAGTTTGACACCCCTGATCTAATAGAAGCGGGAACAAGAATAAACCAACATATTAGATTGTGTAAAAAGGCAGGTTTTTGTTTCTATTGTTTTGAGGTATAGGAATCAATATTAATCTTAGGGGATCAAATGTATCACTGCTCATTTTCTAATATAATTAGGACGCTTTCTAGACTTATCCTCATATCCACCAACTAGAGCAGGCTCATGCCCCTGCCCCTGCCATGTCCTTATGACAGCCCACATCTGAAGCAGCTTGCACTCATTTTCATATATTCTAATTTTAACCTTTCTTTTCCATCTTACAAATCTTTTTTGTTTTTTTGCTGTGGACATCATCTAGGAGACTTGAAAAATAGTCAGGGAATGAGATCTACCTAACAATTTTAGTCCACTTTAGACTGGGGCAGATATGCCTCTTCTTCTCTGGTCACTGCTGTTCAAAGCTTTTTTGGCCTGGGTTGCAGGACAGCCTGACACTATGACTTCTGCAAAAGAATTTGTCCATGTAATATCTGACTTGTGATTTTGCAAAGAGCCTGTCAAGTCTTACATGAGCTTCTTTATGCAAGGTGTTATGTATCCAGGAAAGGGACGTGGTGGCTCAGTGGGTTAGGACGCTGAGCTTGTCGATCAGAAGGTCGGCAGTTTAGCGGGTCGAATCCCAAGTGCTGCGTAACAGAGTGAGCACCTGTTACTCGTCCCAGCTTCTGCCAACCTAGCAGTTCGAAAGCACGTAAAAATGCAAGTAGAAAAATAGGGACCACTACGGTGGGAAGGTAACAGCGTTCCGTGCGCTTTTGGCGTCTAGTCATGCTGGCCACATGACCACAGAGACATCCTTGGACAAGCGCTGGCTCTTCGGCTTTGAAACGGAGATGAGCACCGGCCCCTAGAGTCGGAATCAACTAGCACGCATGTGCGGGGGAACCTTTACCTTTACCTTGATATGTATCCAGGTGAAGAGAACACATACACACTTACATAGCAGTCACCACCAGGGGGCGTTGAACTATAACTGTTTTGGCGGGAACCCAGGTTTCAGTGGGAAACAGTGGTTCAAGCCGATTGGCCGGCTGCTCACCTGGCCAGGTATAAAAGGAGGGCAGGTAACCCCTATTCCCCAGTACAGTCACTTCCACCGAATAAAGATCTGCCATGCTGTACTCATCGTCTCGGGGTCCTTCCTACTCTCCAGAACCCACAACATAACACAAGGATTTACTGCTTTTTTAAAAAGAGAGCTAGATTTATTTTTAAACAAAGGTATTATGTTCTTTTGAAGGAACCCCAGATCTGGATTAAAACAAGTTCAGATCCCTCAGTATTGCCCAGAAGCTCAAATTAAACAGGAAAAAGACACCCAAGTTCTGTCAGCTACGTATTATTAGTTCTATCACAATAAATTCATTACATGTTTTCCAGTGCTTCTATTAACAAGAGTTCATAAGGTTATACTTTTTACTGTTCTCTTATTTTGGTATGGACTGACATTTTACATCCTCTTTTACATTCTTCCATGCCATTTTCCTACACTTCTGGTTGTTAATATGTACTGCCTGCCATAGCCACTCTTTGTTAATAGTACCACTCTTACAGCTTTAGTCAAGGATAGAATTTACTTTTTATCCTTAACAAAATTATCTTGGATACAAAAAACATATTTTTCTCCCCAATATTCCATTCTGATGAATCAGAACATATTTGCTGATTTGTCCAGGGCTCCAACCCAGATGTCTTGAAACTGAAAATAGCACTGTTCAAATAATCATAAGTAGGGCTGAAATATGATGCAAGAGAAGTTGTAGAAAGTCTTTTCTCTTTAATGTTACTCTAGGAAAATTCAATATATGCATCCTTCATAGTGGGGAAATGTTATAAACAAATGTCACATTTTTAAAGAGTTCCCTCACTACTTTCTAAAGTTTGGTTTAGAAAAAATCAAAAAAGAGTTTGGTCTTCTAGAGAATACTTACATCAAAGATCACCATGCCTTCTCCAAAGCTCAGTTTAATGCCTCTCCTTTGGCACTTTTAGCGGGCAGATGTAATAATCTTCTAGCTATGCAGAGCTTTTGACCATGTGAATTAAGAGGGTTGAAATAATTTAGATAAGACTGCTCCAACCCCATAATAAAAATCTATGTCCACCCACGTGAAGGTTCTACTTACTATTTTTTGGTTAGTTATCATCTTTGGATCTGTCAGTCCAGTATTGGTGAGTTTGGATTAGTAAGCACTTTTAGAGTACTTTCATAGGAAATTCTTTGCTTCTTTGTGTTTTATATTACTGAGTACAGTATGTACAGTAGAGCCTTGGTGGAGCAGTGGGCTAATGCCTCCTTAAGTAACACCAGCTGCCTGCAATTAGTGCAGGTTCGCATCCCACCAGGCTCAAGGTTGACTCAGCCTTCCATCCTTCCGAGGTAGGTAAAATGAGGACCCAGATTGTTGGGGGCAATTAAGCTGACTTTGTAATAATGCCACTTGGGGTGTTTGTGAAAGCCCTAATAAGCAGGCATATACATAGAATGAAGGCTACTGCTAAGCTTGTAAGCCGCCCTGAGTCTTCGGAGAAGGGCGGGATATAAATGGAATTAAAATAAAAATAAAATAAAATAAAAATGTGTATTAAGCATAAAACTATTTCCTTTGTTCATTGATGTGAGGCATTGGTATTTACTCATTTAACTACTTCATATTAAAAAATTCTCATGTGACTCTCTTTTAACTAGGTAAGAAACTCAGCAGTTAAGAGGTCAAAGTGGTTAGTGGTTTTGAAGTATGCAATTAATCCTGTGATATGGGGCTGAGAGAGAATACTGCTTTAGAATTGCCCTCAAGGTACCTATTATAAAATAAAATAAATAAATATTACTATTGGCACTGCTGTTGTTTTCTTTTGCCACAGTTATTCTACTTCTATTTGCAGGTCTTTATATTTTGTCATTTTTTCCAGTCCTCTCTCTTCTATTATTATTATTTCTGAGCTTCCTTCTTCTACATTTTAATTATTTATATTTTTAAATAAATGCAGTGATTTTCCAGGCACTGAGATGGATGGATTTTATTCTCAGCTCCCAAATAACATAAATACTTCTGTCACAGCATAGCAATGGAATGATGCAACTGTACTTTTTTTAAAAAAAGAAAGAAAGAAAATTAAGCACAGGGAAAAGTAGAAAGGTAGGAAAGAAAAGTTTAAAACTTGAAACATTTGACTTATGAGGCTGGAATTATACTCACTGTGCCATCAGAAGTAAAATCCTGCAGAAGGATATTTTGCTCATCATGCCTTTCATGTCCCATTTTTCATTCCATGTATGTATCTGTTAGAAATTATCTCTGGAGGTGGGGGGGGGGGCTGGGCAAATGGGGGCTTGGGAAAAACATACTGTTCCTTGTGGCTTGTTCCTCTTGGGCAATCCCTGCTCTCTATGACCACTTGGGCTGCAAATGAAAAGTATTTGCCAGACAAAGGGATGATTAATGAACTTCTGGATGGGTCACAAGAAGAGGGAGGCCAAACAGCTGCCAAAGTGAGGTGAAAGGAGGAAGGAATAGTTGCTGACTGCTGAAAACTCTTAAAGAAGCCTAACACTGTTGGAGAACTGTAGGGATAGCAATGGCTCAGTCCCAAAAGAACAAGTGTCAATTCTTAATCCCACAGAAAGAAGAATGATCTATTAGTCAGGACTGATGGCTAAGAGTGCAGAGTATTGACTGATTTTGGGGACTTTCCAATTTTTTTAGCTGGAAGGGGCATAGTGGCTCTGCATGCTCCCACTTGCCCTTTTATGTGTGTGTGCCTTTGACTTTTGACTCCTGCTGACTGCCTGGATAAGTCTCTGCAGTATTTTTGGCAGGTTTTCAGAAGTGGCTTGCCACTGCCTCCTTGTAAGGGCTGAGAGGGCCTGGCCCCCAAGGTCACCCAGATGGCTTCGTGCCTAAGGCAGGACTAGTAAGGTAAAGGTAAAGGTTCCCCCGCACATGCGTGCTAGTCATTTCTGACTCTAGGGGCCGGTGCTCATCTTCGTTTCAAAGCCGAAGAGCCAGCGCTTGTCCGAGGACGTCTCCGTGGTCATGTGGCTGGCATGACTAGATGCCAAAGGCGCACAGAACGCTGTTACCTTCCCACCGTAGTGGTCCCTATTTTTGTACTTGCATTTTTTTACGTGCTTTCGAACTGCTAGGTTGGCAGAAGCTGGGACGAGTAACAGGCGCTCACTCTGTTACGCGGCACTAGGGATTTGACCCGCCAAACTGCCGACCATCTGATCGACAAGCTCAGCGTCCTAACCCACTGAGCCACCGCGTCCCTAGGCAGGACTAGACTCACAGTTAATTTTAAAATTGGAGTTGAGTATGCAGGATCAGACATGATGGAACAAAGAGTGGGAAAAGAGACATAAGTTCTACTTAGAGGAATCCTATTACATTGAAAAGCTGCCTTGTTGAGTCAGTTTGTTCTCTAGAAGACCTGGTGGTGCAGTGGTTAAATTGTAGTATTGCAGGCAAACTGCCCATAGCCTGCAATTTGATCCTGAGTGGCTCAAGGTTGCCTCAGTCTTCCATTCTTCTTTTTTATTATTGAAAAGTTTTACAAAATTTTTAATAATAACCCCCCCTCCCCATCAACCCTCCCCCCTTCCCTCCCCCCTCCCCGGACTTCCCAAAGCAGAATACAGGGTATTACATATAGCAATCTTATGCAAACATATGCTAAATATCTATTACAACGTTAACAAACCTTCCACCCTTTAACTCCCTTATAACAAAACTAAAGTACCGGTAATTATAATAACACTTCTATAATTGTAAAAATTATTCATATGCTATTTAAAACTTTTTAGTCCCGTATTTGTTCTGAATATAATCAATCCATCTTTTCCATTCCAAAATATATTTTTCTTGTGATTGTTCTTTCAAATATGCTGAAACTTTTGCCATTTCAGCTACGTCCATTACTTTAAGTATCCATTGTTCTATTGTAGGTAAATCTTCTTTCTTCCAATGTTGTGCCACCAAAAGTCTGGCTGCCGTTATTAAGTGTAACATTAATTTAGTTTTTATAACAGTACAATCCGAAATAATCCCCAATAAGAATAGCTGCAGAGTAAATCTTATTTTTTTCTTAAAAACCTTCTGAAAAATCCACCATATTTTTATCCAAAAGGCTTTAACATTTTTACATGTCCACCATATATGATAATAAGTTGCCTCTTCACTACCACATCTCCAACACTTAGGTGGTTGATTTGGATACATACATGCTAACTTTTTAGGATCTAAATGCCATCTATAAAACATCTTGTAAAAATTCTCTCTTAGGTTTTGTGCTTGCATAAATTTTATATTTCTAATCCAAATTTTTCCCAAGTATCCATCATTATGGGCTCTTGAATATTCTGAGGCCATTTTATCATACAATCTTTAACTAACTCCGATTCTGAATCAATCTCTATAAGAGCATTATATAACCTTTTTATATGCGATTGACTTTGATCTCTAATTTGCTTTATCAAATTTTCATCAGCTTTTCATCTTCCATTCTTCTGAGGTCGGTAAAATGAGACCCAGATTGTTGGGGGCAGTATGCAAATAATGCTTTTACACTGTAAACCACCCAGAGAGTGCTGAGAATGCTGAGCCAAAAATCTGTTAGGGTGCTAGTAAAAGATGCAGTAATTGAAAAGGGTACGAATATACGTTACATTAGATTAGGTTCTGGCACAGTAAATAATGGTGGCTTTGCTTCTAACTAGAATTTGCTTAACCTGAATGTCCAGTATAAAACTGATTTAGGGGTTTTCTTCTGTAATACAATAACTGTCCTTCTGGTTTGAAAAAGGTTGAACTATCGTCTCAGGGAAAGAAAACAGAATTTTCTCACCCACTTTCATCTTAGCTGCTGCTTTATACATGGACCTAATCTAATATTTGTGGCTATTCAATGGTTTGTGGAGAGAAGGATTAAATAAGCAAGTGTTGGATACTTATTGCTTCTTCATTCCAGAAAATGTGCCAATTTTGATTCTTGGTTAAACTTGCATTTTTTAAAAGTCTCCCTCCCAGAACACATAAACTTTATATGACAACTAAACTCTATTTATCATTTGATACATGTAATGTCTCAATAAAAAAAAAAGACAGGGTAGAAGGGATCTGGCTAAATTCATAGCCCTCTGGGTCTTTGCCAGTGGAATAGAAAAACACATCAGGTTTTGCCTGTTTGTTTAAAGCTCTCTGGATCTTGCTTGTCAGTGTCAATTTTCCTCCAGATACTAAAGGGACAATTAGCTTATTCTAGAAGACAGACACCAGGTAAGAACTGTTCCTTCTCTACTATACTTTTTCTCTTCAAATCAGTTCATCCTAGTTTAAAAAAAAAGTCTAGAAGGAAAGACGAACAATTCCTGTTTGATGGAAATAGCAAGCAAGTGGAAGAAACCACTAAAACCTGTCTCTTACTTACACAAACTTGCACACTGCTAGATGAATTGAAAGACAGCATTGGAGGAAGGATTATAACTCTTTTTATTCCATTCAAAATCTGAGCCCTCTGCAGCTGTTCTCTATAACTAAAAAGCAGACACAGCGGGACTCAATTTTCCAGTGTTACGGTTTACTTAACTCCATTTCGTATTTTTTTTCTTTTCTTGAAGCTAGTGCATAATTGCTGACTATGTTATATGGCGATAAGTCTAATTTATATGTATTAGTGGCAGCCTGGAAAAAAAGTATCGCAGAGTTTGATAAGTTGATATAACAATAATGCGTGAATAGCAAAGCCTAATATTTAAGCTTAATCAAAAGTAGTGTATGTAAGATATGAGCTGTAGAATCCTTTCTTGCAGAGTATTGAATATTTCTGTATACTTTTACTCTTTCTCCCCCATCTACCTGATTTTGGTCAATAAATATTTAATATTTCTTAGATAATATCTATTCTTCAGTTCCAAACTTGAATAAGTATAGCAACAGATATTTGATGAATTCATCCATACTAAGTATTATAATTGCCATGGATAATGGAAATGGTAAATCAGGATGTCCTATAAGGCTAGTTCCAAAAAGAAAGCTAGGAGAACAGTTGTATCAGAACAATTCAATTCATTCCATGTGTGCAGACATGTAAGTGGATAGAAGAGGTATCCTTGCCCCATGTTCTTGAGTGTCAATGGCAGTGAGAGTCTATATGTGCAAAAATTGCAGAGTTCTTCCACTATGCATAGGATCCATGTCTTATTATGACAATGAAAATGACAAGGACAATGGGCATAATATAATATCCACAGTGTATCTGTTAGCATAAAACACAAAAGTAAACAAACTACATTGTGTGTTAGAGTAATATATACCCAGTTGGGTTATGAATTCTAGAAGAGTGAAAACCTTTGAGCTATTAGTGCCTTGGGCAGGAGAAGTGGGGCAGGAAGGAATTAGAAGAATTGGAAAAACATTGCATAAAAGGGCTAAAAGAATAAAAAAAGACAGTCAAATAAATGAGCGCACAACAGTAACATGGGAAGAAAGATTTTTTTAAAAAAAGAAAGAGGAAGGAAGCCAAGTTTGTAGAAGCACTTCAAGCTTTCTGTTATTGCAGAATGAAGAGAAAGTGGATACCCAGATGAATCTGTCAGTTTCTTTCCAATCTGTTCACATGATGCTTACTGAGTCCACATTATGATTTGGATGTCAGTCTTTGGAATGGCATTACAAATCACATGGTGGGTTGGTGTCAAGGCTATTTAAGATTTTCCCCAAATACTTTGGAATGCCACCTAAAATTCTCCTTGTGGGAATCTAACTGAAGATCTTAAAATTCCGTTCAACACTCTCAGACTCTGAGAGTTGCACCCAATGATCTTGAATATCCTCTTGCATTCCTACATTAGCAACTTGGGTTCATAAGTGGCACTTTCCTCAAAGTAGCCTTTACAAAATCTACTCATAGATATCAGAAATACCTGCATCAGACTGGCTGTCAACGCTGCTAACATCGAATGTTCTTGCTTTGGCAACATAGGGAGAGGCAGCCTTTTGCTTTAACTTGTGTGTTACTCTTAGAGTTAGAATTAGTTGATACTGAGGGGCAGGGGGGGAGGAGGTAGAATGTGTATGGGAATTAGTTGGACATAACAATAGCATAGTAGTGCATAATTCAAGGCTGTTTGAAATAAGAGATGATAAGAAATGGGGGTTGGAGAACTGGAGGGAAAGTCTGCATTTCAAACTAATTGGAGAATGTGATTTATGACTGTTAATTAGAGGAGGGAATTGTGCTTTGATACTATGTGTTCAGGGGAGGGGAATTCAGATGTTGGCTTCGACTATGTACGTGCCGATGCTATGCTATTCGAATAAAGATACTTTAAGGTAAACAATGCCTTGAAGTTCTTTGAAGAGTTTCATCTGTCGGAACCATGACACTGGCCATGGTTAGAGCATCCCTGAATTAATTTGTTCTGTCTTTCATTCTTATATTGCTGCCTTTCATCATGGCCACTTATCCATTCAGCCAATAGAAGAAAGGATGAGAAGAAAAAGGGGCATGAAAAAATAAGAAGAGATGACCTATTCACAGATGGAAATAAATAAATCAGGAAAAACATCTCTTTTGATAGAAGAGAACTAGAAGCACGGCGGGGGGGGGGGTTGAAGTGGTTGGATTTTCTTCCTCCTATTTGCAAAGTTTTCTGTTTATATAAAACCTCAAAGCTTCTCAGACTGCAGAGCCATTTTTCCAGTATTTAGTTCTTTCTCCCTGATTCTCCATATATGGCAAAGAATTTTTAAAGTCTTATTTTTCTGATTTTCCATTTATCTTAAGTCAAAATAAAGTTTTCATATCCTGCAGGTTCCTTGACAGGAAATGTGTCTATATTTTCTAAAACTCTTTGTAATTAGGTAAATATGTCCAGAGTATGAGGTTTAAGACATATTAGTTATCTGCAAGATTTGTTAAAGGATGGGAGGAACAGAAGAGAAAGAAATTGAAATTACCTGGGCAAAGGATCTGAGCTTTTATGAAGCAAAGGTTCATGCTTAAAGCATAGGTTCAGTGATTGTTTTTAGTCATGTTGTTTCTGGCAAAAGCAGGCATCTTGGCTTATTGAGCGCTTTGTAAGTGTTAAGAAAAAATATTAATAGAATTTGTTAACAGCAAACTCCTAAGATAATTTTTATAACTTCTACCCAATATTAATATAACAAATTGGCCAAGCTACCGTCTTGAGTTAATAACATTCATTGGAAGCCTTTAGATTTGAAGGAGGGATTTGATTTGGGATCCCCTGCTTTAGAAGAATTCTCCTGATCATTTTGTATTGTAGGGACCATGTCAAAGAGAATAGCAGTTATTGGTTCTGGAGTAAGTGGGCTGACATCCATCAAAGCTTGCCTGGAGGAAGGCCATGAACCCACCTGTTTTGAGCAAAGCAGTGACATTGGTGGCCTATGGCGATTCACAGTAAGTAGACAGAAAATTTTTAATTGCTTTCTTATAGAAACAAGTACAGTATAATATGCAGACAAAGTTTGAAAAACTGGAGTAATGAAATCCTCTTAGGAATTTTCCTCTTCAAAAGAGAAAGAATCCTAGACAGATTATTGTTCTAAATCTGACAGCAACCCTAGGAAAAATGTTGACGTTGTGTAAAACCTTTTATGAACTGAATGTAGAGGTTAATCTAGGAATTTGTATCTCTTAGACAGTCTTCCCCAGGGCACAGGCAAACAGGAGGGGTCAAAAAAGTTAAAATGACCACAACTGCATGCTTGAACCCTCACCCTGTTTATGTGGATTGGACGTATGATGCATGCAAAAAAAGTCTAAAGCCCTCTCCTGTCAGCATAACATTCATCAATAATTGGTCCTAAGAACCAAACCAGCATGATGTTAACTGTGTATAAAAAAATAACATTTTTATATATATAGAGAGAGAGCCTGCAATCGAATGTTATGTCTAATTCTAGTTGGCTTTGGGCTGAGCCTTTAATAGAGTTGAACTAAAGATACAAATGCACAGGTATAGTATAGGTGGTACCTTGCTCGATAGTAGTAACTGTGAAAGGGATCTCGGAGTCCTAGTGGACAATCACTTAAATATGAGCCAGCAGTGTGCTGCAGCTGCCAAAAAAGCCAACACAGTGCTAGGCTGCATTAACAGGGATAGAATCAAGATCACGTGAAGTACTAATACCACTTTACAATGCCTTGGTAAGGCCACACCTGGAATACTGCATCCAGTTTTGGTCACCATGATGTAAAAAAGATGTCGAGACTCTAGAAAGAGTACAGAGAAGAGCAACAAAGATGATTGGGGGACTGGAGGCTAAAACATACAGGGAACGGTTGCTGGAATTGGGTATGTGTAGTTTAATGAAGAGAAGGGTGAGGGGTGACATGATAGCAGTGTTCCAATACCTCAGGGGCTGCCACAAAGAAGAGGGAGTCAAGCTATTCTCCAAAGCACCTGAAAGCAGGACAAGAAGCAACGGATGGAAACTAGTCAAGGAGAGAAGCAACCTAGAACTAAGGAGAAACTTCCTGACAGTTAGAACAACTAACAAGTGGAACAACCTGCCTCCAGAAGTGGTGAATGCTCCAACACTGGAAGTTTTTAAGAAGAGACTGGACAGCCATTTGTCTGAAATGGTATAGGGTTTCCTGCCTTAGCAGGGGGTTGGACTAGATGACCTCCAAGGTCCCTTCCAACTTATTATTATTGTTATTATTATTACTTTGTGCATTGCATGAAAAATATAAATGAACTTTCCAGCCCCCCCTGAACTGCATACTAGTAGTAGTTCGAAAAATATAAATGAACTTTCCAGCCCCCCCCCCTCCCCAGGAACTGCATACTAGTAGTAGTTCCATTTCATTACAGTAATTGAGCGATTATGCACCATTAAGTCATTACTTACCTTTAGCCAACTACGCAGATACATCTGCTCCATGATGATCTGTCCCTAACCTGATCTTTCAGGTCTTCCTCATCACACAGTAATACTTGCTCAAAAATTCCCAATAAATACTCCTTCATTAGGCAAATCTGCCTGGAGTCCTGCTAGCATGAAAATATTGCCTCAAAACAAGATCGCTTTTTATTTTCAATATTACAAAGATTTGATGCATCTTTCTCAACACTGCAACTCAGCTAATGTCTTAGTGTTTAATCAATACCACCTATTATTACTGACAGTTACTAATGAAATATTCTAGCCTCTCATCCAGAATTGAATATATGACTGCATTCTATGAGTTACTTGTTGCCAAGTCTGCTTTTTAAAACAAACATTTTTCTCAGATCACTAAGAGTACTATAAGTAATCCTCCATATTGTTTCTAAAACAAGGCACTTCTTATAGTTAAATGGCTTTCCATTTGAAGGAAAGAGATACTCTTTTACTATAGGTAGTCTCTGTTTCCTGTACATCAAGTCCTTAATTTCTGAAATATTTTTTGGATAGTTAAATTAAACAAAGCTCAGATTCTTGCAATTTTGACAGTATACACCTGGATAGATTTGGGTCTAAGTTCATTTTTTTATAGGAAGAATGCAGATAAATAAATGTGAGCAATCAGTTCAAGTCAAAAGTTAGGCCTGTGATCAATATTTGCTAGAATGCAGAATGAAGCTTGGCTCTTGTTCATTGTCGAGAACTGATGTTAAGAAATACAGTACTAAAGAACCAGTATTAAGGTCACACATGGTGGCTTTCTTTGTAGAGAATATTGGGGGAAAAATGTTCTTTTTATATTCTTTAGGAAACTGTAGAGGAAAGAAGAGCAAGTATCTACAGATCACTCACCAGTAATTCCTCCAAAGAGATGAGCTGCTTCAGTGACTTTCCAATGCCGGATAACTTTCCAAACTTTCTGCACAATGCAAAGTTCCTGGAATATTTGAGACTGTATGCAAAACATTTTGATCTGCTCAAATATATCAGATTCAAGGTGGGTGTGATTGAATTCCCAAGTGGCCATATGGATGCATCATACGAGTATTGTTTAAATTAGTGTTTTTTAAACTTGGCAACTTTAAGATGTGTGGATTTCAACTACCAGAATTTTCCAGCCAGCATTTGAAAAACACTGATTTAAATAAAAGAACATGGAAAGCATCTCTGTCGTAGCAGTAAGCACATTGTATATCTCAGAGGACTACATGACATGTACATTATGTATTGATATCAATTTACCAGTTTAAATAAACCAAGGCAGCTCTAAGTAGAATGAAGTACAGTAGTTTATTAACCAGGTAAAACATATAACTGAGAAAATAACCATTGTTTTAATACAGAGGAGCAGTTAATAAAATAATCAGAACTGTAAAAGGCATCCCTTTGATGGTGTATTTGTTTACCATCAAGCACAGACACAGCACTTGAACTCTGAAAAAGAGTGCAGCCCTGTCCTTCTCTGGTTGCAGATCTCCTTCTTGACTGGCAAAGTTCCCAATCTAGAGTAATTCCACTTAATCTACTTTATCTATCTAATTAATCAAGTGGTGAAGGCACCAAACTAGAACCCAGGAGACTTTGAGTTCTAGTCCCACTTTAGGCTTAAAAGTTAGCCAGGTGACTTCAGGCCAGCCACTCACTCTCAGCCCAACTTACCTCCCAATTGTTGTTGTTGGGAAAATAGGAGGAGAAGAGAATGAATATTAGGTATGTTCACCAACTTGAGTTATTTATAAAAACAGGGCAAAAATACATTTTTATGCCATACAATTGCAAGTCGCAATGGTCGTTAAGTGAGATGTCAAGTCTAATGGCCTCCCATCCCTGCTCTCCCCAATGAATCATTAAACGAACGTGCAGATTGTTAAGTGGAGAACTGGGTTCCTCGAGGTGGGAGAGATCCTTAGAAGCCTAGCGCAGACTCAGGCCCACCTGCTCCAGGCCTCTCCCACCCTCGAGGGACTTGATGCTCTCTGTCCCTTGGGATTCCCCCAGGCCAAAGTCCTGCTATCTGGCGTTTCAGTGATGCAAGGGAGCCTAAAGAAGTTACTAGAGCAGGGAGGGAAGTTATAGCTTGTAGGCCTCAGCCAACTTCCCATCCAGCCACCTGAAGGACCATTCACCTCTAGGGCCAAGCAGCACCCAACTTACCTTTCTTTTTGGCAGAGGAGCCTGGGCCAAGCAAGGCAAGGTGAGGTTTTCTTGCAGAGATTTTGTGCTAATCTTCTAGCAAGTGGTACTTCTCAAGAGACTGTGGGAGGCTCTGTTTTTTTAGGCAGGCTCCCTGTTATTTTTAAAGAGGGCCTGTGAGTTTGCTCCCTAGTGTCTCAATAATTTTTTCACAGTGCCCCTTGTTCTCAAAATGTGCACTGCTGCAACACTCAAAAATCTCTGCTTCCTCCATTCCACCAGAAGAATGATGGGTGAATTTATTCCTCACTGGCAGGTGACACTCGGTGAGAGATAAAACTGGCTGCAAGGGGAATTCACCTTAATTTGTTCCACATAAAATCTGTAAACCCAGTTCCAATCTGTTTTGTTCTGATAGACGAGGACTCAGAGTGGTTTTTGCAATGAACGAGTTTATTGAATACACAATTGTCAACTGGCAACTGGCAACTGTCAAGTGTTGCAACCTTTTATAGTGGAACTGTTTGAACTGTAACCAATTAGAGGCGTTTATTCTCCCGCTTCTTGCTATTCGCAGCCAATGATTGCACCTGAATCTCCCGCTCAAACCTAGCTACGGTGCAGTCTGCAAATTCCCTAGTTTGCAACTATTTACATACACAACACCCCTTACCCCCCAGTTGTTGTTATTTATGAACAAAATCCTTCAAGTATTTAGGTGGCCTATGGATTCTAGAAGGGTATCTATTGCCCTGGCTGCTAGGGACACCCTTACCAGATTGTCTGCTTAGCTGATTGTCTCTGTTGGACCTGGGCTCTTGGTTAACTGGCTCTGATGCTTCCCTATTGCTGTTTTGTCTTCAGCCTTGTCGTTTCTCCTGGCTGAAGAAATTCACACCAAACGTGGCCATTATGTAAATCCCAGACTTGTTCTTTAACTTCATAGCATTCAAACAAACAAAATGAGATAAGCCATTCTAGCAGCCAACAATTACTGTATACAATAACTGTGTCCCTTCTCGGTTTTTTTGTTAGTCTCCAGTTGTCCATGTAGAAAAATGCGAAGATTTCTCTACTACTGGCCAATGGAATGTGATTGTAGAGAAAGATGGAAAGCAGGAATCCTTCACCTTTGATGCTGTCATGATCTGCACAGGACATCAGATAGAAGCATATACTCCGCTGAATTCTTTTCCTGGTATGCCTTGGCTTAACAGAACATTGAAACTCTGAATGTTTTTGCAAATGTTTAGGAAAAGCACATTCTAGTTGGAGTCCACAGATCCAGAGATTGGGGCTGAGATAAATTCAGCTCTGTTATAGAGACCAATGAAATAGCCATGGATCATGCTGAAATGTGGGATGATGCTTAATTATATCTTCTAAATCAGAGGTCCCCAACCTTTTGGGTACCAGGGATCGATTCCATGGAGACAGGTTTTTCTGCAGACCGAAGGGTGTGTTGTTTTGGGTGCTGCCTGCATCCCATGGATGGGGCTTTGCTTGTTTTTGCAGACCGGTTGCTGGCATGCCACGGCCCAGTACCATGGCCCGTGGGTTGGGGACCCTTGTTGTAAATGATACATAACAAAGAACCTGATTCTTTGCTTGGCACACAGATGCATTTGGAAATGAAAAAGAAAATGTTACAGACCTGAAAAATGTAATCAGAAACAGTATTTTACTTAGCTTTTTATATTTGATTATAGTTTTTATAGATTATATTTTTTTACATATAAGGAGAGATTGAAGGAAGTGAATAAGTACAGCTTGGAGCACAGAAGGAAAAGGGAGGTCATGACTGAAACCTTTAAATATATTAAGGGTGTGAATAAGGTTGTAGTAGGCAGTATTTTTTAATATTAATTGATTTTTAATCAAGAACCCGGAGCATAACCTCAAACTGACAGGAGGGAAGTTCAAAAGTGATGTTAGAAAGTATTGCTTCACAAAAAGAGTAGTGGAAGCTTGGAGCCAAATTCCAGCGGAGGTAGCGAGTCAATCATCAGTTACTGAATTTAAACAAGCCTGGGATAAACACGTACCCAAAATTAAATAACAACAACCCCCAGTGACGTGGTTGTGGAGCTTGTATGCTCTGAGGAAGATGAGAGCTATGCTAGAGTCAGTCATACTGGATGTCACGGTTCCGATAAATGAGACAGTTCAAACAAAATGCAAGCATTGACACTGGGCAGGTCTCATCAGAAGGGATGGCACACTTTTTCGCCTTCCTGTCTCCCTATTCACAACTGCCTGCTGAAGCTCACCCATCTGCTGCAGAGGGGAACAAGGCACCAGCACTTTGTTTCAAGTTTGGTCTTTAACATGTCATTGGGATAGAAGACTATGAGTTCACATAATTATATTTGTAAATAGTTGCATGAACTAATGTGTATATTTAGCTTAATATTTTCTTGTGCATTACGTTAATTTCTAGTGACATTAAAAAAATGGTTTAGAAATAAGATACTTCTAAATATTTTCACTTCATTTTTCCTCCCTCAAAAGATAAGACGATTGCGTGAATTGTTTGCTTCTTTCTACAACTAAAGTAGTCACATGTAACCAAACTTGAGTATGAAACCCCCAAATCCCACAAACTGTAGATTCTAAAATCTGGTATATCAAAACCAATTTTTGCAGCCTAAAATTCTTGTACTACAGTTGTGCTTTGCTTCACGGCAGGTTTTGAAAAGTTCAAGGGGAATTCATTCCACAGCCAAAATTACAAGGATTCAGAAGGATTTGAAGGGAAGACTGTTGTGATCATTGGAATGGGAAATTCAGCTGCTGACATTGCTGTGGAGATCTGCAAGAAAGCAAAGAAGGTAAAGGGAAAGTAGGTTGTTTGGAGGAGGTTATAATATTTCAGATGTGGTCTTAAGATTTTGCAGTAGGCCCAGAGCATGAAAGTAGATGACTCAATTCGAAAAGGACATGCACACACACACACACACACACACACACACACACACAAACACACACCAAGGGAACAGGAATAGGGAAAGCATACAGAAAAATATAGGTTTAAATATAGAAAATGCATACCATATTCCTGGTTTTTTTTTTTACAAGAACAAATGGTTAGAAGGGATCCTTGAAACAAGAGTAAGATGATATTGGATCATGCATCCATCAGTTTCTTACAAAAAGAAAGATTTCTGCATTTCTTGAATTGTAGAATCCATTTGCCAAAACATAAAACCCAATCTAGTTAGTGGAAAGCAAAACAAATTCATTCTTGGCTTCATCAAAACCACCTGGAGTGGATAAAAGAGGTTTCACTTTTCAACGGTGCAAACACTTCGACTCATGTAATAATTCTGAAATAAACTCTGCATTTGACAGCCAAATTAAAATAATCCCACCTATTCTTAACGAATTACCAGGGAAGGGAGGATAATTCCCCTTCCCTCTCTAATTTTAGTGTGCCAGAAGTAGAAAACAGATATACCACAGAAAAAAAGTAATGCAAACAAGTGAGTTTTAAATGTCTCACAACAAACATCATAGAAAAAGGCAAAAGTGAATTGTCAAATTCAAACAAATGATATTGCAGCCCAATTCACAGTGCTAATCTTGTTCCTGAATTTTCCCTGTATACATTGCTGTTTGAATAATATGTACTGCTTGCATCACAAATCTCACATACTATGAAATTTGTTACAACAATGAAATATTATGACCTTCACTGGAACCAGCTAAACTTTACAACTTTGTAAGTGTTTGAATTGCTAAGAAATCTATTTCAAGCTAATTTAATGAGAAATGTATTTTCAAAGAGCTAAGGATGTTTAAGATCTTTGAGCGCTCACTGATCTTATGGCCACATTAAGTGCTCTTCGTTTTTGAGCAACAGTATAGCTTCAGAGTAGTAACATTTCCTTTTCTCAGAACTTCAGAAATTCTTTGGATATTGAAATCTCATGGGGTGAAAAATGAATCTCTATCCTTCCCTCCCCAGATTTGCTAGGTTTTATGTACTTTGGCCTATTCCCTGACTTGGTGTTGTGGTTCTATAGTATTTTTATTTTCATCACTTATTTGCATAGGAAATATCCACTAGGTGGGACATATTGAAATACTACACCTCTACCAGTAAAGCATAGAATTATAAGATAATCAAGAGCTAAAATCTATAGCACCCCCTCCTACAGCATGGGTTTGAGATTTATGTTGAAAAAGCTGTTCCTTTGAGAATCAAAACAATATTAACACCTCTAATTTATTTATTTATTTATTTATTTATTTATTTATTTATTTATTTATTTATTTATTTATTTATTTATTTATTTATTTTATTGGATTTATATACCGCCCTTTCCCGAAGGACTCAGGGCGGTTTACAGGGTATTTAAAACAAGGAATACAAAAGTTAAAAACAATTAAAAAAATTACATCAAACCCTGAAAAAATAAAAACCCCAATTAAAATTCAAATTAAAATTCTCAGCCTGGGCCAGAGAGCTCAAAGAGCCAGGTCTTCAGGTCCCGGCGGAATGAACGAAGGTCGGGGGGCAGTCCTAAGCTCCACGGGTAGCTGGTTCCAGAGGGCAGGCGCACCCACTGAGAAGGCCCTCCCCCTGGGTGTTATCCGCCGGCAATCTTTTACCGGCGGCACCCTCAGAAGACCCTCCCTGTGGGAGCACACTGGACGAAGGGAACTTGATGCTGGCAGCAGGTGTTCCCTCAGATATCCCGGACCCAAGCCATTTAGGGCTTTATAGGTCACCACCACCAGAAATTAAACAATTAAAATAACAGAAGACTATACAAAAGTTCATATTTATAGTGGGAAATGATCGTGTGGGATCATCATGTACCTACTGTATGCCCAAATGTTGTAGTAGGTTAATGAAAAGAAAATTGGTTTCAGGAAAAGGATCGAGTCAAACTAAAAATTTTCAGTCCTTCTCTTGTGATTCTGTAGGTGGTCCTCAGTGCCAGAGGAGGCACCTGGGTGATGAGTCGAGTATATGACAAGGGCTATCCCTGGGACACCATCTATCACACCCGCTTTATTAATTTTATCCGAAATTCTGTCCCGTGGTTTGTTTTGAAATGGATGACAGAACAGAAGATGAATCAATGGTTCAATCATGAAAACTATGGTTTGGTGCCTCAAAACAGGTATCTGAGGAGAAATGCACTTTTGTTGCCTTGCTGACCTCCAGAGATTTATTCAGCAGTAGCATCTGTCCTTGAAATCTCTTTCATTTCTTGGGTATCATTTTGCTGGGTGTTTTTGCAATGCAATATGAGGACTCTTTAATGAATAAAGCATGTACAGACATATAGGAATTAAAACCAGTAGCAAAAATCAATAATCCAACTGTCTGAAGTTTCAGAAAACATTCCAACTCCAACAGAGACAAGAACAATAAAAACCAATCAACAGCAGAGCTCACTCAACACTCCCTACCTCTCCCTGTCCCCACCCAAAATGCTTGGGGGAACAGCCAAGTCTTTATTGGCTTAGACTTAGAGCATGTAGGAGAAGCAAGTGTGGTGTCCTTTCAATGACTTAATAGTCTTTCAATTGTCTTAACTGCAAGTGTACTGTATATACTAAAGTTGTGTAAGAAAGACTGATTTATGTGGGAAATCAAGCCTCCAAGTGTCCAGCTTCCATTTTCAAGGTTTGTTTCTTTTTTTAAAAAAAGAACATTAACAATATGTGCAGTTGCTCAGGTATGTACAGATGTACAGTAGGTATTAAAACGAATAGTGAGTTATTTATACCTTTGCAGGGACAAGGCGAGAAATATCCTTTTAAAAAATGTTTATCTTTCCAACAATTCCTCTCACCTCCACTTACAGGATTAAGGGGGAGAAAATGTTGCAAAACAAATTCTAGAGTTTTGAAGTTCCTCTTCCTAACAACAACCCCACGAGGTGTAAGAGGTTGTGACTGGCCTAAAGTCACCCAGCCGCCTTTCATGCCTAAGGCAGAACTATAACTCACAATCTCTTGGTTTCCCGCCTGATGCCTTAACCACTAGACCAAACTGGCTTCATTTTTCATTTTTCATTAGTTTTTAGTTAAACATTTTAACATTTAAAATTAAGTTTAAATGTCAGACCTGGCCAATCCAATCCCTTAGGAAAGAAAAGCCTTCGACTCCATTTGATGGTTGCAGTAAAGTCAAGCCAGCTCTGAAGTCCATGCTCGCTGGGTACAAAAATAAGGTGTAGGTTTACCCCCAGCCCATTCCCCCTTTTGTGTAGTGAGTTCTGGAGAGCAAGAAGGACGCCGAGACGATGAGTACAGCATAGCAGCTCTGATGGAAGGGACTGTACTGGGGAATAGGGGCTACCTGCACTCTTATATATACCTGGCCAGTACCTGGCCAGGTACTCAACCAACCAATCGGTTTGAACCTCTGTTTCCCGCCAAAATGCTTCCCACCAAAACAGTTACAGTTCAATGCCTCCTGGTGGTGACTCTTATACACAGCTTTAGGTGTTGCAATAAGCTTAATACATAACACACACACCCAGTGAACAGTCCGTTTCCAGCCAACCGGAGCTCGCCAAGATGTTTTGGGAACTCTGAGATGTGGGGGGAGGGGTAATCCACAAACTTCTCAGGGTTCCTGGCCATGGGATGCAGGTACAAACAGGATCTGGCTGCTCTGGTCCTTTTCACCTATCATCCCCCCCCTCCTGATTTGCTATCACGTGTACACAAAGCTTTATTGCCTTTTCATCTTTTCTTCTTTCTTCCTTCTCCCCCTTCTTCTTTTTTATGGAGGATGCCTGTGAGCCCCTCACCCCACCCCAAGCTGAGCCAGGTATATCTGACATTAAAATTAGTTTAGAAGAAAAATGGGAGATGTCATGAAAATTTGGTGGGGAAAGCCGTTTTGTATATAGTGAGTTATGTTACAAAAATAAAGAGCGATGTTAGCGTAGATTGGCTTAAAAAAACTAGAATGAGTTCCTGAGGGAAGATAATGTTTATCTTCTGGGAAATGCTCTTCTCTTCATTGAATATGATGAAATTGAATTGTACAAAGTATTATGAAAGTGATAATATATTTTTCTTAGCAGTACTGTTCCATCTATTGTTTTGCACATTTTAGGTACTTGATGAAAGAGCCAGTGTTCAATGATGACCTGCCAAGCCGTATCCTGTGTGGATATGTGAGCGTGAAGCCACTTGTCCGGCAATTCACAGAAACCTCAGCCATATTTGAAGATGGGACAATGGTGGAGAATGTAGACATTGTCATCTTTGCAACAGGCTACAGCGTTGCATTCCCTTTCCTGGAGAAGTCAGTGCTTGAGGTAGAAGATAATCGTGTCTCACTCTATAAGCATGTCTTCCCTCCTCATCTGGAGAAGCCAACCTTGGCTGTTATTGGTCTCATACAGCCCCTTGGGCCTATTATGCCCACTTCAGAATTGCAGGCACGCTGGGCTACAAGAGTCTTCAAAGGTAAGATTATAAAGAACATGAATATTTTATATAAAGTGATGCCAATAGCGCAGTGCTTTTTTTGTAAAAGAAAAAGGTGCTGGAACTCATATTTGTCATACAACCCGCCTTGCCTACCCTACAAGGTTCCACCCAAAAAAGGTGCCGGAACTCCATTCTGAGCATTCTATGACAAAAAAAAGCCCCGCCAATAGGGGGAATCATGACCTACAGAGTATAAAGGGGTAACATGCTGACTTAAGAAACTTGAAATCTAAAATTTGACACTTAATAATAATAAAAGGAAATGAAGAACACTATACTTACTCAAGGTACAGGTAATCCTGAAATTACAACCATTTGTTTAATGACAGTTCAAAGTTACAATGGCTTTGGTAAAAGTGACTTATGACTTCTACCGTTACTCACACTTAAGACCATTGCACTATCCTCATAGTCACGAGATTGCAATTCAGGCATTGGCAACTGGCTCACAATTGAAGAAATGGTAAGATGCAGTGATATTAAGATTTTTCTTTGCTGTTGTCACCCACTTTACATGCTGTCTCTAAGAAGAATGAAATATATTTTTATATATTATTACCAAAATTATAAGAAACAATAGATGACAATGGTAATGATTATAAAAACAACAGCAACCACATCCAGGATTTTTACATTACTGGGAAGAAAAATAGGATTCTATCTTTTTGGAGGGCAAGTGTGATTTATAAACCAATTTTGTGCATGTGTATACCTTGTGTAAAACTGGAATGGACTGTACTGAGATAACTATCCTGCTGTAATGTCTTCTGAAAGGCAAATTCAAACTTTTTTTCCCCCTCTAGGGTTAAGTCTCCTGCCTTCAGAGCGTGCCATGATGGCGGATACCATTAAAAGAAATGAAAAAAGGATTAAGTGGTAAGAGGATTCTCCTAGGTATTGGCATATGTAGAGAGGGTAAGAGGTAGCAAGTAATGAAACCTGTGTTGTAATGGTTACGGTGCAAGCATGTGCAAGCATTGTCCATTATATATTTGCATGCAATATCATCATGCAAGTAGAAAAGAACAGAAGTTGTCTTGTGACATCGCAACACACTTTTTGACATTTGGGCATCAGCATGGTTAGGACTGGATCTTCCTTATTTTGAAGATACTTCTCCATCTTATAAAGCTTCCCACAAATTTGATGGGACTAAACATGAAAATACGTTATTAATCTCTGCTACAGTTAAGTGGGCAATATTTTTTAAAATAGTTAACTGAGAAAAATATCAGAAAACATGCTTTGGCATGGGTTTATAACAATAGAATAGAATAGAATAGAATAGAATAGAATGGAATGGAATGGAATGGAATGGAATGGAATGGAATGGAATGGAATGGAATGGAATGGAATGGAATTGGAAGGGAACTTGGAGGTCTTCTAGTCCAACCACCTGCTTAGGCAGGAAACCCTATACCATTTCAGACAAATGGTTGTTCAATCTCTTCTTTAAAAGGTCCAGTGTTGGAGCAGTAACAACTTCTAGAGGCACGTTGTTCCACTGATTAATTGTTCTAACTGTCAGGAAATTTCTCCTTATTTCTAGGTTGCATCTCTCTTTGATTAGTTTCCATCCATTGATTCTTGTCCTGCCCTCAGGTGCTTTGGAGAATAGCTTGACTCCCTCTTCTTTATGGCAACCCCTGAGATATTGGAACATACTATCATGTCACCCTTCGGCCTTTTGTTCATCAAACTAGACTTACCCAATTCCAGCAACGATTCTTTATATGTTTTCGCCTCCAGTCCCCTGATCATCTTTGTTGCTCTTCTCTGTACTCTTTCTAGAGCAGGGGTGTCAAACTGCTGGTCTATGGGCCAGATGTGACATGCCAAAACCATGCCCACCCCATCGCCAGCAATGGAAAAAAAGTCATGGTATGTCACGACATGTCACGTGACGTTGCGAGTTTGACACCCCTGTTCTAGAGTCTCAACATCTTTTTTACATCGTGGTGACTAAAACTGGATGCATTATTCCAAGTATGGCCTTACCAAGGCATTATAAAGTGGTAATAACCCCTCACATGAGCTTGATTCTATCACTCTGTTAATGCAGCCCAGTATTGTGTTGGCTTTTGGGACAGCTGCAGCACACTGCTGGCTCATATTTAAATGATTGTCCACTAGGATTCTAAGATCCCTCTCACAGTTACTACTATTGAGCGAGCTTCCATCTATACTGTACCTGTGCATTTAGTTTTTCTTGCCTAAATCGAGAAGCTTACTTTTTTCACCATTATATTTCATTTTGTTAGATAGCACCCAATGTTCAGGTCTGTCAAGATCCTTCTGTATCTTAAGCCTATCTTCTGGAGCGTTGGCTATTCCTGCCAGCTTGCTGTCATCTGAAAATTTGATGAATTCCCCATTTATCCCCTCAACCAAATCATTGATGAAGATATTGAAGAGTACTGAAACAGAGTCTTGGGGTACCCCACTGCATACTTCCTCCATGTAGATGCTGTTCCATTGAGGACTACACGTTGAATTCGGTTTGTCAGCCAGTTATGAATCCATCTGGTGATGCTACTCTCTAACCCATAGTTTTCTATCTTATCTACTAGAAAGTTGTGGTCTACTTTATTAAATGGTAGATACTTTATCTACTTACTGAAGTCCAATTAAATTATATCCACAACATTCCTCTGGTCCATTAATTTTGTCATCTTGTTAAAAAATGGTCTGGCATGATCTCTTTTTGACAAACCCATTTTGGCTTTTGGTTATGACTTTGTTTGCCTCTAGGTGCTCACTGATTAGTTGCTTGTTTATCTTTTCCAGACTCTTCCCAGATATTGAGGTCAGGCTGATAGGTCTGTTGTTTCCTGAATCTATTTTTTTCCTTTTTTAAAGATGGGAACTACATCAGCTCTTTTCCAGTCCTCTGGTAGTTCCCCAGTGTTCCAGGATCTTTGAAAAATATAGTTCAGTGGTTCTGAGATCACATCTTCCAGTTCCTTGAGAACCTTGAGGTGTAATCCATCTGGTCCTGGTGATTTGAACTCCTCTAGGCTGGACAGGTGCTCACTTACCATCTTCTTGCCTATCTTAACTTGTGTTTCTAGTCTTTTTCTATTGTACTGTTTTTGATAGGTTGGACTGTTTTTTCCCTTTATGTAAAGACAGATGCAAAAAATGAATTAAGTAGTTCTGCTTTCTCCCTGTTGCTTGTCACCTTCTTGCCACTTTCTCCCACTAATGGACCAATCGTTTCCTTGGCTTTTTTCTTTTTTTTTTACATGCTTTTTTGTTATTTTTGACTTTTGTCGCAAGTTCATTTTGAGCCTTACCTTTCCTCACTTCATCTTTGCAGGCTTGGGCTACTTGCTGATATTCTGTCTTAGTTATGTGCCCCTCTTTCCATTTTCATAGTTGTCCTTTTTGTCTTTCAACTTATCAGAGAGTTCTTTATACAGCCATGCTGGGGTTTTTTGAGAGCTATTATTTTTCTTCTTCATTAGTATTGTGCTAGACTGGGCTTTTATAAACTCACTTTTCAAAATTTCCCAAGCATCTTGAGTTGTTTTCCCCTTGAGGATTCTCATCCATGGAATCCTTCCCAAGCTCTCTCTAAGTTTATTGAAATTAGCTCTCTTATTTGCTCACCATGAAATAACTAAGAATGTTTTCATATCAATAATGAAAAACCCAATATCAGCAGCTTATCAGGTGATTAGTGAGGAGGCTGGATAGCAGCATCAGTATTATTATTATTATTTGTTTTTCTTGTTTCTAATTCTATCATTTAGAATTTTGTGTGGTGACTATTTCTGTTCAGACATAAAACGCTGCAGGGAAGAAAGAGAATGCAAAATGTACAATTGAAGGTTTTTACTTTTTAAAATATAAATAATCCAATAAAGTGATCAAAACATGGCATTTTAACAGCATTACTTTTAATAACATTCCCCAACATTTTAATTCACTTCATGCAATGGATACTGTATGTGGTAAGTGGGAGGGGTAGAATTGACAGTCTGCTATTAGAAAGGGAATAATTATTTCCATCACAGAATTGTAACTCCTCTCAACTACTGTCTCTTTATTTCCCCCACCTACAAAGGTTTGGCACCAGCCGCAGTCAGTCAATTCAAACCGATTTCATTGATTACCTGGACGAGCTTGCTGCCGCCTTGGGATCAAAGCCAGATCTATTCTCACTGCTGTTGTGGGATCCCATACTAGCTTGGGCCATGTTTTTTGGGCCCTGCAACCCTTTTCAGTTCCGTTTGAAGGGGCCAGGCAAGTGGACTGGAGCCAGGGATGCCATCCTCACCCAGAGGGAGCGGATTATTAAACCCACAAAAACAAGAATTGTGAGCAGCTCTTCAAACCACACTCTGTTCTCCCTGCTCACAGCCATTGGTCTCCTTGGTATCTTGGCTGCATTTTTCCTTTTCCTTGTTCAGCACTGATCTCCACCCTAAAACACATCAGTGACAACTGTTTATCTCCAAACCATGCTTTCTATTCCTCTAATGATCACCTCAGACTTATCATCTACACCTTAGTTTCTGTATGCTCACAAACATAAAAGAGAATCTTATGAGAAACCTCCTGGGAAATTATGAACAAGGAAAAGATATGGAAAATGGGGGAAGGGGGGGTGCAAGAAAGAAAAAGGCATTTTTTTTAAAGAAAAGAAAGCGAACATGCAAAATGCAGCTTTAAGGTGCTCCTACAAAATGCCTATTTTTTTTTAGTTCCTTTTAACATTAGAAAGCAGTGTGAATTGCAATTCATTCTTGAATTTTAAAAAAGGAGCAAATTTGGATTTCATACTTGAATCATAAAATGTTATCTGGAACATCAATGTCTAAAGGCAGAAATATATATTCCATGAAATGCTGCAATATTCCTCTACGGGGCCTTTCTCAAGGAGCTTAGCTTTTATACAAAAACTGTCATCATGGTTGGTGTAGTATAAAGTGTGGCTTAATGTTTTATGCAAATTCACCTAATCTGTCTTTATACAATAAACCATGGACCAATAAATAAACAGTTTTTACTTCTTAGCTGACCGAGTACAATATGTAGCGGGAATGAAATGTTTAAAGAGGATGATTTTTCAATCACCTTTAGTCAGAGAATTTTCAGATGGTTGTACAAATCAAAATGACATGCATACGCACCCATCAGACAACACTGTAGCTTTAAGCTTATGAAAACAAGGAAATCCTGTTTTTCTGGGTTTCTCCATCAATTGTATTATAGTATATAGATTTTGTTTCCTTGTTCTTAAGAGGTAGTCTCTGTCCTACTAGGAGTGTCCTAACTGGCCCGCCTCCCAGCCCAAATTCTCCCATTATAGCAATATTGACTGGACTGGACGAACAAACCAAATATCAGGAATCTTAACATGACAACATCAATACTTTTAAGGAGGCTGAGATCAGACATTATAGCGAGCAAAAACATGGATTCATCATATATTATTTCCTCTTTAGTTTCTCTGAAGCACGCAAATGCTAACTGGCTGACAATTCCCTGGGCACAGCTATTGCTAAAAAGAATTAGTACTTATTGGCTGAAAGTTCACTACAGGTTCCTGTCTCTCAATTTCCAAAAAAGATCTGAAATAGTCAGAACACCCCAGAATAGTTTTAAATGTTTACATTTAATTTAATTTAATCCAGAAATTCTATAAAGGGTGCAGAGAAGAGCAACAATGATGATTAGCTGGAGGCTAAAACATATGATGAACAGCCCTTCAGTGCAGGAACTGGGTATGTCTAGTCTAATGAAAAGAAGAACTAGAGGTGACATGATAGCAGTGTTTCAATATTTGAGAGACTGTCACAGAGAAGGAGTCAACCTATTCTCCAAAGCACCAGACGACAGGACAAGAAGTAACATATAGAATGACTGTTGCTTAGCTGCATTTGTAAGTGTTAACATTACAAAAAACACAAGAAAATATTGCTACCTCTCACCCTATTACTATTTTGCCAGACTCTGTCAATAAAAATCAGCATTTAAATATACGCTCCAGCAGCTGTTCAGTAAAACATAAAATGAAGTGCTAGCAACCAAACCAACGGGATAATAATTTAGTTTCTTAATACATCCTTAAGTTAATATTAACAAGATAAGAGATTTAAGCCAAAATTCAGCCTTTTTCCTTCCCACATCAGTTATCCATTACACCACATTTCTTTAATACTAAAATACAAAAAGGTAGCACACTTGAACAAAATTGGGCTGGTACTGTGGAGTTGTCTAGAGGTGAACAAGTAGGTATAGCACTAATTGCACCACAGCAATCTAATTGTAAAGGTAAAGGTAATGGTTCCCCCGCACATGCGTGCTAGTCATTTCCAACTCTAGGGGCCGGTGCTCATCTCCGTTTCAAAGCCAAAGAGCCAGCGCTTGTCCGAGGACGTCTCCGTGGTCATGTGGCCGGCATGACTAGACGCCAAAGGCACACGGAACACTGTTACCTTCCCACCGTAGTGGTCCCTATTTTTCTACTTGCATTTTTACGTGCTTTCGAACTGCTAGGTTGGCAGAAGCTGGGATGAGTAACAGGCGCTCACTCGGGATTCGACCCGCCAAACTGCCGACCTTCTGATCGACAAGCTCAGCGTCCTAACCCACTGAGTCACCACATCCCTCAATCTAATTGTAGGTCCTTCTAATTGTAGGATTCTTACCAATGTCAGAGACAGAGTTAGAATGGTTCCTTGAAATACAATGTGCTCGATTCTGCTTCCTGTGCCAGCATTCCACACTCCCCTTCAGGTCATCCCATTCAACCTCAACTCGTAGCAGTTTATGTGTAGGCCAACCAAGGACATTTTTGCTTTTATTCAAAGGTCAGATGAATTTTCCAGAACAACAGAGAATGCTTACACAGAACCACTCAAAATTTTGTTCCAAGTATGAAGCAAAACTACATACTTTTTTCCAAACAAGGCAGGGGACGATCAAAGCAGCTGTTTTGAGCTCTAAGGAGCTTACATTCAAACTATTTTGCACATTCCTATTTAAAAGGAGTAGAAATTAATCACAACAGTTCCGCCATCCCAAGCTACATTTTAATTATGGGATAGGCTATTTTTTGTGAGTAGCATATGGGCAGAGGCTGCTGGCAAAACCCCTAGCCATACAAACAATAGCCACATACTGGGATGAAGAATCAGTGCATTTTATGCAAACAACCCCCATTCCCAAAGTTGTGCTATTTGAAAACAGCTTTCAATGTGGTTAAGAATTAGGGGAGTTGCATCTAAAGAATGGATAAGTTTGTTAAGCCCTACATTTGGACACCTGTACATCATTCATTAAGAAATAGCTCTTAAATAGCCAGAATGTATTTCAAGAGCCCTACATGGATTTGAATCTCATCTGATTAGCTGCTAGGTTTAAAAATAAAAGTATACTTATTGAAAGAGCCAAATTGGTATAGTGGTTAAAGGCACTAGACTAGAAGCCTGCTAGTTCTAGTGCTGCCTTAGGCACAAAGCCAGATGGATGACCTTGGACCTATTACCCTTTCTTAACCATAGGAAGAAGGCAATGAGAAACCACTTTGAAATTATGGTCATGAACTTGTCCAGGAAATTTGAGGACACAAGACAAAGTCAAAGGGATTTAGAAAAAAGTACTGAAGTGTTAAACTGTTTTAACTTCAGGAAGTTACAGTACAACTGATTATGCTGTACTTATGCCTCATGGGAACAAGTTTCTGCAAGATCAACTAGCAATATAAAATATTCTGGTGAACTGTTTATACGTATTCTAAATGGCCTAGAAAAGTGAGCTATGGATTGAGAGTTCTAATATATTTTGCTTTTATTTGAGAAGTGAAGAGTAATCTTAAAGCACAGTTCCATTAAGTAATGGAACTTCTATGAATTCTATGAACTTCAAGCTTCTATGAATGCACAACTTGGTATTTATTGAGAAGAATTGCCAACTAGGAAGTAGCATTTAATCCTTCCTGCACTCATGAGTACACCCATATAAATGTCTCCAAGGCCATCATACCTAACAAGTTTATTTACAGTCACCTGATCCATTTGAAGGATAACAAAATGTATAGATTCAGGTTACCAATTCTCATCCAACTTTTCTTAAGTGCCCCTTATTCCCTTATCAGTGGTCTGAGAGCCAGCCTAACATCTCAGATAGGTTAGGAATGAAACTTTCAAAATTCCTAGCCAATATGGCCAAAGACATTTGTCCTGATTGTCCTAATTGTAGCTTTAGAGTGCTGAAATGACTGCCTTACCTTATTAGAAAAATGCAAAAGCAAATACTTTCCCCAGTAACTAAATCTTTTTTAAAATTCCAAAATCAATTACTTTTGTACAATTGTTACATAATGTATAGCCAAAAAGTTAAACCAAGTGAAATTTCTGATAGTTTAAATTCCATATCTTCATTCTTATTGCCAAAAATAAACCTATGACAATAAAATATAAGATTTTCCCACCCGTTTGGAAAAACCACATTTTGGCAATTTACATTTTGTATGTAAAGAAAAAATAAGCCTGTTCAGAAATTGAAGAACCAGGGCGTAGACATCCTCTTGAAAGTATTTGTGTAAGATTAAAAAGAGAGAGTAACATTGCAGGAATGTCCAAAAGGTGCTTTTTTCATGAGGCAACTGGACTATCTTGTTTTTCGTTGAAGATGTTTCACTTCTCATCCAAGAAGCTTCTTCAGCTGAAGCTTCTTTTGCTTCAGCTGAAGTGAAACATCTTCAAAGAAAAATGAGAAAGTCCAGTTGCCTTGTGAAAAAAGCACCTTTGGGACAACCATGACCTGGATGACTGGGAATCTCCACAGACATTGCAGGAATGTTTCTATACACCAGCTAAGTAGGCAGAAAATATAGATGTGGTCAGAAGATTAGCAATCTTTCAAATAGATATACAGGAGCTCAAGTATTCTGGCATTTGCTAAAAATCTAACTCAGACAAAAGTCAGTGGTCTAATAAATTCTTGTCCTCTCTTGCTGATAACTTCATTTGTCAGAAGATGATAGAAGAAAGAACATGGAGGTCCTCTATCCTGGACATAATTGTCAGAAATAAATTGGTTGAAGAAGTGTAAGTGACTGGCACTCTGGAAGAAACAATTATGTTATCTTTGAATCTGTGATATCCAGAAGAGAAGCAAATGAGAAGAATTGGAGTTGCAAACTGGATTTCAGAAGAGTAGTTTTGATGAACTCGGAAGGAAAATAGATTGGAAAGATTTAAAATCCTGAAGGAGAAAAGTGTTCAAGAAGAACTGTTAATTCCACACAATGAGACAGTGAGGTACAGTTTAAAACAATCCCCCCTACAAGGAAACATGGAGAAATCTAAAAAGGCCAGCATGGATACTTGCAAAGCTCCATAAAAAGAAAATCTGATAGATAAACAGAGGGAGAAGAATATAGCCAAAGAAGGATATAAGACCATCTTCAGAAACTGTAGAAACTCTGTCAAAAAGGTAATACTTCAGAATGACTGAGGGCTGTGACAGACACTAAAAATAAGGAGTTGTTTGAATGTGATAGGGATGAAAGGAAAGGCAAAGAGAACGTAGGTTGATTGCAAAAAGATGGTAGTGAAGCAGTAATCGTTGATGATGGTCCCATAAGATTAGAGGAGAACAAATATCATATTCAGAAATGGAAAAAGAAGGACCTGGTTTCATTTTGACATCTCTTCTGGGAAAGATCTTTGAAATATTATTATTATTGTTATTGTTATTGTTGTTGTTATCATCATTATCACAACAACAACAAAGTTGGAAGGGACCTTGGAGGTCATCTAATCTAACCCCCCACTAAGGCAGAAAACACTATACCATGTCCAGACTCTTCTTAAAAACTTCCAGTGTTGGAGCAGTCACACCTTCTGGAGGCAGGTTATTCCATTGATTAATTGTTCTAACTGTCAGGAAAATTTTCCTTAGTTCTAGGTTGCATCTCTCTTTGATTAGTTTCCATCCATTGCTTCTTGTCCTGCCTTCAGATGCTTTGGAGAATAGCTTGACTCCCTCTTCTTTGTGGCAGCCCCTGAGATATTGGAACACTGCTATCATGTCACCCCTAGTCCTTCTTTTCATTAAACTACACCTACCCAGTTCCGGCAACAGTTCCTTATATGTTTTCGCCTCCAGTCCCTTGTACTCTTTCTAGAGCAGGGGTGTTAAACTGCCGGCCCGCAAGCCAAAACCACACCCACCCCTATTTAGAGTCTCAACATCTTTTTTACATCATGATGACCAAAACTGGATGCAGTATTCCAAGTGTGGCCTTACCAAGGCATTATAAAGTGGTATTAACCCCTCATGTGATCTTGATTCTATCCCTCTGTTAATGCAGGCTAGTACTGTGTTGGCTTTTTTGGCAGCTGCAGCACACTGCTGGCTCATATTTTAAGTGATTGTCCACTAGGATTCTGAGATCTCTCTCACAGTTACTACTATTGAGCAGGGTACCACCTGTGCCTTTGATTTTTCTTGCCTAAATGTAAAATTTTACTTTCTTCACCAGTGAATTTCATTTTGTTAGACAGCGCCCAATATTCAAGTCTGTCAAGATCCTTCTGTATCTTAAGCCTGTCTTCTGGAATTAGGATTTTGTGAGTAGGATGGGCATACTACAATTAAGAGGAGACACCATGAGATTGTCACAAACAGTTTATGCTGACCAAAATTTATCTCTTTCTCTGATAGATTTATTAACTTAGTAGACTGGGGAATGCTATAGAATTAGTATAATGTGAAATCAATCAAATATTAGAATTAGCCTGCAATAAATTAAATCGTGCTATCCCAAGAAGACAGGAATGCTTGAGGCAATATAATAGAAAAAAGTAGAAGAAAAAAATGAGCCCTGAGGTCATTTTGAAGATGAGCAGGGGATTGAAAGAAGGCGATATCATCCATTTATGCTCCAGAAACAGTTGTTTGCTTGTTCTGTTGATGGGACAACCTAGCATTCCAGATAAGTCCTTAATCATAATATTTAAGTGTGGAATGCTTTTGCTACTGTCTGCAATGAAACCTTCTGGTGTTAAACTGTAGCTAAATAGGCATTTAATGCCAAGGGGGGGAAACTGAATCTCTCAAGAGATGCCCAGCATGCTTATCATTTTATTTTCTTGGCTCAAATGTCAATGACTCTCTCATCATTTTAAATCTGATTAAACAGCTTCTTTCCACATGCTGATGATGCTGTCAGTTTACAAAGTTCTCTTATGTAATGCAATATTAATCAAAAGAATGTTTGCTTTGTCCTCTCAGAAAAAAACAGTTCCACCCTTCCACACAGTCTTGCGACATACTTTATACATATCCATTGCAATACTGTGCCGTCTGCATTTCAAAGTAATTCCTTCAAAGCAACTTATGCAGGCCTGTGAATGGGGGCTTATTGAAACGAGGTAAGATTGTGACAAGCTGTCAGTCTTCTGCTAGAGACATTCCAAAGTACAAATATATGCATAATGAGAATAAATAAAACTTTGCTGCTGAATGTAGCTAGGGATTGATTTGCCACTAAAATCCTTTCTATTGTTTTTCAGAATTATATAATACAGGGGGGAATTAATTTTGCCAATTGACCAGAATAGCTATAATTTGCCTTTACAGCAGTTTTGAATGCAGAAAGTAATTTTTATGTGTTTATGATGATATATTGTATACTTTGTAGAAATACTATATGTATTGTCAATCATTAATTTCAGCACATATTCATAGCATTTGTTCTGCTTAGCTGTAGAGTTTCCTTGTTTTCATACTGTACTCACCTAGTTCTTACAATGAAATTTATGATGATTTTCCAGCCAGGAGGTCACAGAACCTGAAACTAATTAGGGCTAAGAGGGCAAGGCATAACCAAAGTAACCTAGCTGGTTTTCATGCCTAAATGGGGACTAAAACCAGGGTTTGCCCACTCCTTTTTACAGATCCTTAAACTACCTCACCATTTTGCTGTCCACAAATTTCTGTACATGAAACTAATAAAGGTTTTGGCTGATTATATTAGGCTGCAACAGGCCCGGTAGTTTAAATTTATACCCAGAGGAGGTAGCCAATGAGGTCACCAAAAGAAATTCTGTGGAAACTCCAGATATATGTATGTGAGCTGGTTCTCTACTTCTTTACAAATCATTCACTTTTCATATCCCAGGAGAAGTCTGGCACTTTAAGCTACATATTCTTTTAAGGACAAGTTTTGAATCCAGACTTAATTCTTAGGAGTGCTTGCTTATAGTTGGAGATATAAGCAACCAATTAAGAGTCATGGCTTTTTCCCTTGAAGGTCTTATAATCTCTACACACTTCTTAATGGATGGCTAGATAGATAATTCATAATTGTGTAAATTGTGGTTTACACAATTTTTATGAGAATTTTTCAATACAATAAAAGTATTTTCTTCTTTCGGCAAAACGTCTATATGAGATTTCCAATCCTTTAAAATCTCTATTATATTTTCCCTGATCAAATTGGTCAGCTTTGCCTTTCTGCAAGCTCCATCCCTTTTATAATCCAATCTTCTAGTCTGGGCAATTTATTATTTTCCCAACTTTGTGTGCACAATAATGTTGTCACATACAATATTACTTTCTCATATTTCTTTTCTAGCTTAACAAATATTTTAATTAAGAAAATAATTTGGCACCAACATACAATAAAATCTCTGACAGCATCCTTATTTCTATACCTTGCATGGACATTAGTCATAATAAAAACAGAGGGAAGGGTATTCCAATAAGTGCCTTGCTTGGAGGCACCCACTGCCCAGAGAACAAGCAAAAGCAAGATGGTCATATTGGAGGTATTTCAGGGTATTAGAAAAAGTAGAACCTTCTTTGTGTATTGTGCCAGCCAAATGTGGCAGCCATTTTATGAGCAGCTTTCCCACCCATTTACCTCATATTTTCAAATTTTTTAAATGGATGTGCAGCAGAAAAAGACTATTGCATATATTTGTGGATAAGCCCATCTGTGGATAAGCCAGTCCTTAAATTAACCAAAATACCATGAAAATGTGCCACCATACCATACAAAACATGTAATTCCAGATTTATGTTCATCATCATTTTTTTCTCCATTTTATCTACTAACTGACTGCTATGTTTGTAGTCTTGCATGAAGAAAAGTTCTGGAGAACTTGAAAGCTTGCATACTTTTTAGACATCTGAAATTGTCATAATAAAGGTATTGTTTCATTTTTAAAGGTATTAATTCTTCTGTTCATGCTTAGTTTTCATCTTTGATTTAATGATATTCACCACCTCAGTCTATGGGTTCTGCTAGTATTGTGTATAATTATTATGATTTTCTCTTATAATTTCATATATGTCAATATATGTGTGACAATATTCTGCTAATTGCTTCTTTTCCCATATATAAAAATTCCTATACTTTACATCTAAATATTAGGATTATTACAATATTGCTCTCTTTTCCTGTAGCTATGAAGCTGTACTAATTGTTAGAAAGGTATGGCTGTTTTACTTATAATTTTCTTATAATCAACCCTGTCCCATTTCTATATGTTGTTTCGTCACAACGGCAGCTCGGCCCAATCCTCTTACTGGGAAATATGTGTACTATCAACTGTTTCTCTAAAATATTTTTTTCAAACTTGGCTTTAAGATGTATGAGCAGCTATCCCACCCATTCAACTCTACAATTATGGTAGTAGATCCACATATATTAAAGTTGTCCCTACTCTAAACCAAGGCAGTATGTATTGCGCTTAGCATTTAGAAAGCAAAAAGAATGGATCTGAAGATCAGGCATGATTAAAGCATTTATCCTGTTCCACATTTTTTTGCAAGAATTCTAGTAAATGATAAGCTATTAACAGGCCATGTGAATTGGACCAACAATCCATTAATGAAATGGAACCTCCTGCAAACCTCTTTTCAATTATGCACCCTTTTTAATCACCTATTTAGTGATACCAAGCTGGGGGGAATAGTGAACACTGTAGAAGATAGGCTCAAGATCCAAAAGGATCTTGACAGACTTGAACATTGGGCCCTATCCAACAAAATCCAGTTCAGTGGTGAGAAAAGTAAGGTTTTTCACATGCAAGAAAAACCAAATGCATAGATATAGAATAGGCAGTGCCTGGTTCAATAGCAGTAACTGTGAGAAGGGTCTGGGAATTCCAATAGACAACAATTAACAGTAGTATCCTGCAGTTGCCAAAAAGGCCAATACAGTCCTAGACTGCATAAAAGGATAGTATCAAGATCATGTGAAGCATTAGCACCCTCTTATACTGCACTAGTAAGATCACACTTGGAATACTGCGTCCAGTTTTGGTCACCATAATGCAGAAAAGATGTTGAGACTCTAGAAAGAGTACAGAGAAGAGCAAGAAAGATTATTAGGGGAGTGCAGGCTAAACCATACGATGAATAGTTGCAGAAACTGGTACTGCCTAGTAGTTTAATGAAGAACTATGGATGACAGGATAACAGTGCTCCAATATTTGAGGAGCTGTCACAAAGAAGAGGGGATCAACCTGTTCTCAAAAGCACCTGATGGCAGGAAAAGAAGTAACAGATGGAAGTTTAAAAAAGACAGATGCAACCTAGAATTAAGGAGAAATTACCAGTCAGTGAGGACAATTAATCAATAGAATGGCTTGCCTTCCAAAGTTGTAGGCTCCATCACTAGAGGTTTTTAACAAGAGACAGGGCAACCATTTGTCTGAAATAGTATGAGGTCTCCTGCTTAAGTGGGGGGGGGTGAGGACTAGAAAACCTCCAAGGTCCTTTCCAACTGTTTTATTCTGTATTCTATCCAGAGGAAATCAGAATTCAGACCTGAAAGTGTAATTTAAACACAATTTTTAAGAAGGGTGCAACCAGCTCTCATGACAAGTTGCAACAGGAAGCTACTTTCATTATTAAAAATAGTAACCTCATATGTTTCTGCTCTTCTTGCTTCAAGAAGCCATGGTGAAAAAAGTAGCCATCATTGGAGCTGGTGTGAGCGGACTGACCTCCATTAAGTGCTGCCTGGAAGAGGGACTGGAGCCAACTTGTTTTGAGCAAAGTGATGACATAGGGGGATTGTGGCGATTCACAGTAAGTTAATGACAGTAGAGTGTAGACCCATCTCTACCATGCCCATGTGTTATGTTGCTTAACTATGAAAAGAGACAACTGAATGTTTGGACTATGTGAGGGTGGCTTTTATTACAGGTTTTATTATTTAAACAGCAAATTAACTGATAAGTAAAACTATTTTTCCCTTAGCAAGTCCTGATGAAAAGTATTCAAGATATTTACCCTACCAATAATTTCAAGATATTCACAAAATATTTAATAATTGTACTTAATAACTATTTTCCCAATTCATTCTTTAAATCAGAGCATATGTTATGCAGACAGAAAATAGAACAAACTGTAAAAGATAATGAAAAAACAGATCTGCGAACAATTATTTATTTATTTATTTATTTATTTTATTACATTTATATACCGCCCTTTCCCGAGGGACTCAGGGCGGTTTACAGGGTAATTAAAAACCAAAAATACAAAAGTTAAAAACCAAATTAGAAGCAAACTAAGTTATAACTAGTAGCCAGCACAGGTTTGTTAAAAACAGACCATGCCAAACCAATCTTATTTCATTCTTTGATAAAGTGACTAAATTAGTAGACCACTGAAATGCTGTGAATATAGTATACTTAGACTTCAGTAAGGCATTTGACAAAGTAGATCACAACCTTGGCAAGCTAGAAAAAGGTGGAATAGACAGCATTGCCACCAGATGGATCTGTAGCTGGCTGACAAACCATACTTAACGAGTAGTCCTCAATGGCACAACAGCCACATGGAGAGAAGTAAGCAGTGGGGTTGCCAGAACCCATATTGTTAAGGGGTCTCTTTCTACTTCTATTTCTTCTATTATTCTGGGTTCTGTCATACTCCTGGAAGGGAGGGGGGAGTCTCTGAATACTTGCTCTTTGAACTGTCTCCCCTTGATATAAGCTTGAAAGGAGGGGAAAGGAATGCGCCTCTGGCCATCTGGCTTATCTCCTGTTTTGGAAAGGAAGGTGTGAAGACCCAACAAACATCGCTACAAGCCGGAGACAAATCGGCATTATCAGCTCTTTCCCACAACAGACTTAACACCTGGGGACTGGCCGTTTGAATTGACCGGATGACCTATTGGGGTGGGGTTTGGTTGGGACTCTTTTAACCTATTGATCTGAGTGGAAAATCCTCAGATCCTATATATTATGCCTGCTATCAGCTTCTCCTAATAAAAGTTCCTTTTGGAAGACACTACTTCCATGAGTTCTGCTTTCTTGGGATGAGGTTTTGAAGTAGGCCCTGACAGGGGTACCACAAAGCTCCGTCTTAGGCCCAGTACTCTTCAATATCTTCATCAATGACTTAGATGAGGAAATTGAAGGGGAACTCATGAAATTTGCAGATGACACCAAACTGGCAGGAGTAGCCAACACCCCAGAAGACAAACTCAGGATCCAAAAAGATGTGGACAAACTTGAACAATGGGCCCTATCCAACAAAATGAGTTTCAATGTGGAGAAAAGCAAAGTTTTACATTTAGGCAGGAAAAATCAAAGGTACAAGTTCAGATTGGGCAAGACCTGGCTTAAAAACAGTAACTGTGAGAGGGACCCTGGAGTCCTAGTGGACGATCACTTGACTACAAGCCAGAAATGTTCAGCAGCAACCAAAAAAGCTAATACAATCCTGGGTTGTATAAACAGAGGCATAGAATCAAGATCACACAAAGCATTAGTACTGCTTTATAAAACCCTAGTAAGACCACACCTGGAATATTGCAGCCAACTTTGGTCACCAAGAAAAATGTTGAGAGTTTATTTATTTATTTATTTATTATTTATTTTAATTTAATTTGTATACCACCCTTCTCCCGAGGGACGCAGGGCGGTGAACAGGGCAATACATAATAAAAAACAGGATACAAAAATTAAAAAGTAATTAAACAGCAATGCCCGTAAATAAATTAGTACACGTTAAAAGTTAAAACCGATTTATAAAACCCAACCCCATCCCATCAGGCCAGGCCAGCTTGTTCAAAAAGGAAGGTTTTGAGATCGCGCCGGAAGGAGCGAAGGTCGGGGGCCTTCCGGAGCTCAACTGGCAAGCGGTTCCATAGGTCTGGCGCGCCCACAGAGAACGCTCTCCCCCTGGGGGCCACCAATCGACATTCCTTGATCGGAGGCACCCTGAGGAGGCCCTCTCTGTGGGAGCGCACTGGACGGAGGGAAGTTGATGCCGGCCACAGGTGTTGCCATAGGTAATCTGGACCCATGCCATGTAGGGCTTTGTAAGTCATCACTAACACCTTGAACCTCACCCGGAGGGCAACCGGCAGTCAATGCAGCTCGCGGAGCAAAGGTGTAACATGGAAGTATCGGGAAACCCCCAGCACAACTCGCGCGGCTGCATTCTGCACCAGTTGGAGTCTCCGAGTGGACTTCAAGGGCAGCCCCATGTAGAGAGCATTACAGTAGTCTAGACGAGAAGTCACGAGCGCATGAGTGACTGTACGCAAGGCATCCCGGTCTAGATAGGGTCGCAACTGGCGCACCAGGCAAACCTGGGCAAAGGCCCCCCTAGTCACAGCTCCAATATGCTCTTCTAAAGAGAGCTGTGAATCTAGAAGGACCCCCAAGTTGCGCGCCCTATCTACGGGGGGTAATAGCTCACCCCCCATGGCCAGAGATGGGATAATCGGAATTTCCCGGGATGCCGGCACGAACAGCCACTCAGTCTTGTCAGGGTTGAGTCGAAGCCTGTTCCTCCCCATCCAGACCCGGACCGCCTCCAGGCAGCGGGACATCACATCGAGGGCATCACTGGGGTGGTTTGGGGTCGAAATAAAAAGCTGGGTATCATCAGCATATTGATGATACCCAACTCCAAAACCATGAATGATCTCACCCAGCGGCTTCATGTAGATGTTGAACAGGAGAGGCGAAAGAACCGATCCCTGAGGAACTCCACAAATGAGAGGTCTCAAGGTCAATCTCTGCCCACCTGCCAACACCGACTGTGAGCGTCCCAGAAGGTAGGAGGAGAACCACTGGAGAACTGTGCCTCCCACTCCTAACCCCCTGAGACGTCGCAGCAGGATACCATGGTCGATGGTATCAAAAGCCGCTGAGAGGTCTAAAAGGACTAGGACAGAGGAGCAGTCCCTGTCCCGAGCCCGCCAGAGATCATTCACCAGCGCAACCAATGCCATCTCCGTGCTGTACCCGGGCCTGAAACCCGATTGGTACGGGTCTAGATAATCAGCTTCATCCAAGAACAAAGGGAGCTGTTGCGCCACCACACTCTCAACAACCTTCGCCAAAAAGCGAAGGTTGGAGACCGGACGAAAGTTGTTTAATATTGCTGGGTCCAAGGCAGGCTTCTTGAGGAGGGGTCTCACTACTGCCTCCTTCAAGGCGGCGGGAAAGCTACCCTCACTCAAAGAGGCAGTAATCACTGCCTGGAGCCAGCCTCGTGTCCCATCCCGGGCCGCATAAGTCAGCCAGGAGGGACACGGGTCCAACAAACACGTGGTGGAGCTCAGTTTGGAAAAAATTCGAAGCGCAACTAAGATGATTAAAGACCTGAAGACTAAAACATGAAGAACAGCTGCAGGATTTGTGTTTGGCTAGTCTAAAGAAAAGAAGAAATAGGGGAGACATGATAGCAGTATTCCAGTATCTGAGAAGCTGCCACAAGGAAGAGTGGGTCACATTGTTCATCCGAGCACCAGAGGGAAGGATGAGAAACAATGGTTGGAAACTGATCAAAGAGAGAAACAACCTGGAATTAAGGAGAAACTTCCTGACAATGTTCTCCAGGCATAAACTTTTGAGGAGTTACGTCATGTGAACAGTAACATCAACATTAATTAATTTATTTATTTTTCCTGTTATGCCCTTTATTGTGCAAAATAAGTTCCATTTTTATTCACAGTGGGTGAATCATGAAAGAATATACCCAGCTTTCAAGTATTGTACAGTATTTGATCTATTTGCCACCTTCCATTTTTTTGGGTCTAAATATTTGTATTTTATCAGATATTGCCAACAGATACAGTAATAGAATTGTAATTAGCCTTCTTTAATCACCTCACATATCCTTTTCATAACAAGTATTGTGCTTCATCTGAAAATGGCAGTATGTCTGAAAATGTTACCTGAATCTGTCTAAACTCAAGTAAATTACATTTTACCCCTTTTTCAAGAAACCTAGATTCCAAATTCCTTTTGGAATCCTGCCCACGCATCATGGTATCCTGGTTTCTGGCCTGATGCCTTAACTACTATACTGAACTGGCTTTTTAATACATAATCTTGTAATATTTTATGGATAGGACTATGTTGAAGATGGAAGACCCAGCGTGTACAAGTCAATGGTTAGTAACAGCTCTAAGGAGATGTCTGCCTTCACAGATTTTCCATATCCAGAAAACTTTCCACCCTTTTTATCCCACCACCACCTCCTGGAATATCTGAGGATGTATACAAAACATTTTGATCTCCAGAAATACATTCAATTAAAGGTAAGCTTTAAAAGTATCATTAGCTGAATGTTCACATAAAAAAAGCTGTACATTTATTTCTAGAGACTTTGGTTTAGTGCAATTGAAACCCAGACTTTGCTTCTTGAAGTGTAAACTTTCCAGAGCAAATATATGATTTTGGCTTGTTCACTTGTTCACCTTCATTTGTACATTCATCTATTTCTAATCTAAAAAGATGCAGATGAATTTAAAGCCAGATGTACAGGTAATCTTCGACTTACAACAGTTCATTTAGTAACTGTTCAAAGTTACAACATTAAAAAAGTGACTTATGACATTTTTTCATACTTATGACCATCATAAGCATCCCCACAGTCACATGATCAAAATTTGGACACTTGGCAACTGGCTCATATTTATGAAGGTTGCAGTGTCATGGGGTCGTGTGATCAGCTTTTGCGACCTTCTGACAAGGAAAGTCAATTCACTGAACAAGCATGCTACTAACTTAACAATTGCAATGATTCACTTAACAACAGTGACAGGAAAAGTTGTAAAATGGGGCAAAACTCATTTAACAAACGGCTTACTTAGCAACATAAATTTTGGGCTCAATTGTGGTTGTAAGTCAAGGACTACCTGTATTTATAAGTTCAGTCTTTTTTTGGATTATCACAACTGATTATTTCCTGGAAATGTTCCAGACAAAAGTGATCAGCATTAAGAAGTGTCCTGATTTCTCTAACACTGGCCAGTGGGAAGTTGTTACGGAGGCCAATGGGAAGCAGAACTCAACCATTTTTGATGCTGTGATGGTTTGTGTGGGCTACCTTACTGAGCCTTTATTGCCACTCAACAGTTACCCAGGTATATTTCCAAGCATATATTTAATTTGAAATGCACAATCGGGTACTCCAGGTTTAATATTTACTTTCAAAACACATGGGCAGAATTCTTAAGAAGTGATCAATTGTCACTTTGCTGAACTTGTGTTCTCTAGACGTGCTTCATGACTTTTGCCATTAATAGGTAAAGGTAAAGGTTCCCCCGCACATGTGTGCTAGTCGTTTCCGACTCTAGGGGCCGGTGCTCATCTTTGTTTCAAAGCCGAAGAGCCAGCGCTTGTCCGAGGACATCTCCGTGGTCACGGAACACTGTTACCTTCCCACCAGAGTGGTCCCTATTTTTCTACTTGCATTTTTACGTGCTTTCGAACTGCTAGGTTGGCAGAAGCTGGGACGAGTAACAGGCGCTCACTCTGTTACGCGGCACTCGGGATTCGACCCGCCAAACTGCCGACCTTCTGATCGACAAGCTCAGCGTCCTAACCCACTGAGCCACCGCGTCCCTTTGCCATTAATACATCTGTTTTATTTGTTAAATTACAGGTTGAAATCCTGAAGTAAATGACAATATAATATACATGTACATACACACTTAAGTATCTTTGTAAACATGATGATGGTGATGATGATGGTGATGATGATGATGATGATGATTTTATCTGTTCAGTCAAGCCTGACTTGACAATTCTATGGCCCAGGTCTCTCCACATCTTCCAATCTTGCACTATTTCTTTAAGTTTTTCTATGCTCTGGCTGGTGTCAGCTTTGATAGTGTGTAGCCACTATGTTCTTTGTTTTGTTTTGTTTTTTTAAAATAATTTTATTGATTTATCAAAATATAAAATACAAACAGAAATTAAAAAAAGAAAAAGGCACCAACTTCCGACTCTCTTTAACACAGTAGAAGATAACATTAGTCACAACCTTTTGCTTTTGCACAATATGTACAAACCATTTCTACAACAATACACTTGTCTGATTAACAAAAGCAAAATCAACTTTTCATTTTCTTTATCAATGCAAGCACAAAATCTGGAAGCAATTTCAAGGTAGAAGCTAGCTTAAATATATTCTCATCTTTGGATAAAAGGATCAGTTTAACCATGTCTACTTTACACGGCTGTGGGAGATAATATATACCTCTATTGACTCATTAATCTTTATCCTGATTCCTATTAAAAGAATCCTCAATAAGGATTCAATTTTTTTAACCTTAAAGGGAGAAAACACTTTCCCTAGTTTTAGTATTTTGCTAACATTAAGCAATGCTCAAATATTATATATAAAAAGTGAAAACAGAACAAAACTAAACAATAACAACCAAAAGAAAACCCTCCTTCATTTTAAGCCCAAAACCCAGAGCACAAAACTACATTAAGGCTTTCTCAGTTTTACAAAAGGAACAAACAGACAAACGAACAAAACATCGGCAAAAAAACCCAGAGAGCATACATTTACAAACTTATTGTATACATATAGGTAAAGGTAAAGGTTCCCCCACACATGCGTGCTAGTCGTTTCCGACTCTAGGGGCCGGTGCTCATCTCCGTTTCAAAGCCGAAGAGCCAGCGCTTGTCCAAGGACGTCTCCGTGGTTATGTGGGCGGCATGACTAGACGCCAAAGGCGCACGGAACGCTGTTACCTTCCCACCGTAGTGGTCCCTATTTTTCTACTTGCATTTTTACGTGCTTTCGAACTGCTAGGTTGGCAGAAGCTGGGACAAGTAACAGGTGCTCACTCTGTTACGCGGCACTCAGGATTCGACCCGCCAAACTGCCGACCTTCCGATCAACAAGCTCAGCATCCTAACCCACTGAGCCACCGCATCCCTTATTGTATACATATAAAGCTACCTTAATCCTTTTTTTCAATACATACAGTATGTCAAAACTTTTAAAAATCCATCCTAATCAGATCATTAAATTTAAGTCACTCCCTCCAGCTTGTCTTCATAGAATGAGTTTTTATTCCTCTCAAGGGTGTCATTTATCTTCAAGGAGTTCTCAGCCTGTGAAGTTTCCAACTCTAAGATATCAATCATATCTTTCTTTCTCAAAAAATTCTCCACCTTGTTGATATCCATAAGGAAAAAGTCCCAAACTTGCTTTCTTAAGAATTGTAAATTCACTTGACACTCTTGTTTCATTTGCAAGGGAGGCTTTTATTCAAATCATCATCATAATAGAAACTGGTGTCAGATTTATATTCCAAAGGTACAGTTAGATTATTTGAATTATTCAGCATTTGTAGACTTAACACAGTGAGTTGATAGTTTCCTACAGTGGATTGATAATCTTTTTTAATCTCCTTTAAACCCTAGAGACTTTACTGTATATTTGATTTTCAATACAGACTTTTGAAAAATGTCTTTTATCTCTTTTAATAACAGATTCCAAATCAGAATTAGACGTCTTCATGTTTGACCTCAGCTCCCTCTAGTGGTCAAAAAATGTTCTTTCTTTTTTCTCTCCTTTTTCTGGCCAATCAGAGCTCATAAAAATTGGAAGATTTCAACCACCAACAGCACCCACTACAAAACTACGAATTATTTTAAATGTAGCAAATTAAAAGTCAGAGCTTTTATCCTTATATCTTACCAGAAAAAGTACTCCACACTTCCTTCCTTTGGCTGCCTTCAGCAACCCTCTTCCCTTGTCATTTAACAACAAAGGAATCTCAAAAATGTGAATAGTTTCAAAAAGGAGTATTAAGCTGTAGTTAAAGAAAGCCTCTTTTAACTCATTAAGATAATAAGTTCATAAATTGATTTAAGAAATGAAGGGCACAGCTTATTGTCCTTTTGAAAAATAAATTCCAAAATGGCTGTTTTATCCAACTCCCAACATGTTTTCTGCCCTGCCCTCCAGCTTCAGCTCATCCGCTGTCTTGAAGCTCAGCTTTTAAAATGGCTTACAGACTGCTGCTGTTATCAGAGGGTCTTGAGGGATGATTGTAAGACACTCCCTAATCCAGGAGGGTCAAATAAACAAGAGGAAGCCTGTTTCTTCGTTGCTGAGTTGGAAAAACTACAGTCCAGAGAGAGGAGGCTCTCAGGACATGTCAGCTTGCTGGCCATTTCTCCATCTGAAGTCCAAGCCACCATGTTCTTTGATGGCCTGGTTTCTTTTTATTGCTAAACTCTTCCAAACGTAATTGCTTTCTCCAGTGAAGTAAATGAGACAGTTTGGTGATTTTGCCTTCTAGTGACATGTCTGGTGTTAGGCACTCCAATACCTGCTTGTTAATCACTTTTGCTGTCCAAGGACTTTGTAAACATACACATTTGCAATGTGAAGAGGAGGAAGGGTGTAAGAGCTAGTTCTCAGCCTGATCCAAATTCAAGCAACCGTTAAGTAAACAAACCTTCCCCATTATTGGTGAAGATACAAACTTAATTGTATACGTATAATTGTATACATATAATTCTCACCTGTACCATAGGGATGTGAGAAAAAGGTTCAAAAACTCTCCACCTTAATAGATACCGAGAGATATTGGATCTAAATTGGACATTAGTTCACTTACTAAAATTCTTCAAGCATTACACATTCATTTTAATAAACTGTGCTAAAGAAAAGTTTGAATTATCTTTTAATTTTATCTTGTACTGTATTTTGTTTGTGTTTCGGTTTCTTAGTGAAACAGAAAATGTAGCAAAGCAGCAATATCTCATGGGGAAGGAGAAGCGAATTTTATTTGGAGGGAATTTATACTGATAAATTGTTATGCTAAACTATATGCAAATTTAATACATTTTGGCCTTTTACAGGAGTCCCCTGACCCACCCAAAATTAATGCCTTTGAAAATTGTCATTTTGCTACAACCATCTGGGAGCTCTCTGTAGGGGCACAAAATGGAGCCTAAATCCTTCTCCAGTCCACAGTTTCCACCTCTCAATTACAATGACTCATTGTAATTATATATATTGATACAAAACAATTTCTTTAAAAAGTAAGAAAGTTGAGCATTATTAGAAAGCCTTGCTCTATTCTGTTTTACATCTGCATCATTATCTTTGGCTCTGATTTCCCTTTTAGCTTGTACTTTCCCTCGTTATGATACAGGATGAGATGGTTTTATTTCTGCCAGTTTAGGCTTTTCTCTGTTTTTACAAAAGTCTTTACTGAATATACTTTAAATTTACAAAACAGGATCTCTTAAAAATTATCCTAATTATGCAGTCTTGCTTAAGAACTGGCACAGACAACTTATAGCCTTCCAAATGTTGATCAACTGCTAATCCTACCAATTTTCATCTTGGTCATATTACAACAAATAGCAATTGAAGCCTGAGAACAATTAAAACATTTATCTACTTTAGAATTACATTACAGTTTTGCTGGATGACCAAGCTGTAGGTAGCCCAGCATTCTTCACAAGAAACGAAGAAACCTATGGCTACAATCATCTGGTTGACCTTTTGCCAACTTATAAAAATCTTCACAAAGCAAGCAGAATTAGCTTGCAGCAGAGAAAGCAATGGTGGACTGTAAGATAATTTATATGACAATGTCCAGCAAAGACTGCTAGCATCAACTCTATTCCAGAAATATATTATTGAATGTTGTTTTATGAAACTCAGATATAGCTATTAAATGAAGGAATATCAGCACCGCTTAAAATCCCCCTAAATGCTATCCATCTTTGTTTTTTTACAGGAATATTGAGGAAAGCACTTTATGAACTTCTTAGACAGTATCTAGTTGGCAAGCTACAGTTTCAAATTTCCCACCAATAATGAGTCTGCTATTATTTATTATAAGTTTTATCTGGAAGTTCATTGAATTTGTCTTTGTTTCCCCACAGGCTTAAAAAAGTTTAACGGTCACTATTTTCACAGCCGGGACTACAAAACCCCAGAGGTATTCAGGGATAAAAAAGTACTTGTGATTGGCATGGGGAATTCTGGAGTTGATATTGCTGTGGAAGCCACTCAAACAGCAAAAACGGTAAAGTATCTTAGAACTGCTTCACTTTTGGGAAGCTGACTGGGCTACATTTTAGCCTTGATTTTGGTAGGGAAGTTCCTCACACTTTAGACCAACACTGATAAGAGAATAGTCACTGAGGAGGAACCCAATTCTATGTAAGGTAAATCTTCCTGATTTTGATAGGAAAGTTCCTCACACTTTAGATAAATACTGATAAGAGAATAGTCACCGAGGAGGAACCCAATTCTATGTAAATCTTCCTGATTTTGATAGGAAAGTTCCTCACACTTTAGACCAATACTGATAAGAGAATAGTCACCGAGGAGGAACCCAATTCTATGTAAATCTTCCTGAAAAACACACCCCTCAGCTAATATGAGCGTGAGAAAAATGAGAATTTTTCCATATATGTTCTTTCTCTTTTTTAATTGTAAGTTGCCCAGAGTTGTTAAGGAATTGGGCAGCCTCAAAACTGAAATCCATCAATCAAAATATTGGCCTTTCAGAAGCCCATGAAGTTTTGGCTCATCTCCCACCCAAGCAATAGGCCTGGATGTTAATTTACTGTAGCTCTGGCATGTGTATACAAATTACATGGGGGAAACTGATAGTTTTACTCGGGCCTCTGCTTTGTGTGTGTGTGTCTGTGGATTGGTTGTTTCTTTTACTTAGTGGGCACTGTTAGACGGATATTGGCAGGCCACAGTATAGCCAGCATGAATTAAAATAACCAGGTGGACATATAGAAGAAGCACTATAAGCAGTTCCTGGATCTGTCTCAATCCAACATGAAGTCTGGAAGTAATCCTAGATAACTAATGCCTTCCAAGATGGTCAGCACTGCATGTGTTAATATTATTTATGAAGCTTTATATCACCTCAATTACAGTTGGCATTAAAGAGTTCACAGCCTAACATTATAGTGCAGATAATATGGGAGACAGACAATGAATGAATAAATGAATGAATGAATGAATGAATGAATGAATGAATGAATGAATGAATGAATACAGGTTCTCATTGTAAGAGTCCCAAGCCTCTCTGGGCTGAGATAATACTATTAAATATTTTTGTATGAGGTGTAGATATGACTTGAGATTTTTGATTATATCAGGCTGCTGCTCTCTTTCCATTATCTTCTATTTTTTAGGTGAAGATCAGCACAGAAAGAGGTGCTTGGGTACTGAGCCGTGTTTTTGATAATGGCTACCCCTGGGACATGATATTTCTAAGTCGTTTTTTGAATATTATCCGAAATAGCCTTCCTGGACGTATCACAACATGGATGATTGCCAACAGAGTGAGCCAGTGGTTTAACCATGCAAACTATGGCATAATTCCTCAAGACAGGTACTGAGAATAAATTGGAGTCTAAAGATGGGTAGATAATAAAGTTGACAAATACAAATATTTCTTCTAAATTCTAAGTTTACAATATAAAATCTTAGTTGAAGGAAAAAGAAAATATATACAGAGAAGGGCTGGATATCTCAAACCTCTTCCTCTCCTCCAGAATTCCTCTACGTTTTCACATCCTGATCCTTTCCCCTGCATTAGTGATTGGTACCTAATAGTGCCACTTGCTGGCCATTTATCCTGGCCACCTAGTCTAGCATTCTGACTAACCAATTCTGTATTTATTTATTTATTTTCCTTGAGAGATAAACCAATCTCATTGGAAATAAAGTAGTGTTCTGTTTTGTCATGTTATATAGAAAACTCTTTTTAACTTCATGTATTAAAAATCAATTTTGTGTAGTGGTTAAGGCACCACACTAGAAACTGGGAGACTATGAGTTCTAGTCCTGCCATAGGTTAGAGTCCAGCTGGGTGATCTTGGGCCAGTCATTTTCTCTCAGTCCTAGGAAGCAGGCAATAGCAAATTATTTCCAAAAACTCTTGCCAAGAAAACTTAAAAGGACTGGTTCAAAAAAAAAAAAAGCAAAACCCTGACTCAAAGACATGTGCACATACACATTAAAATGCAAGCATTTAACTGAGAAAGAGATAACTATAGAACTGTCAAGATCACATTACTTGGAAAGTAATTTAAAAAGAACAAAGGACAATAGAACAGACCACAGTTTGGCATGTTCTATCACAAATGAAGAACTTGCAAGACAAATTCTGTGTAAAGAAATTAGGGATTCAAATTATTACTAAGCATAATGTTTCAAAGAAAATTATATTTCCATGCATAGCCTAAATTAGCATTAAATACTAATTTTGCAATTTGTGCAGAGATAAAAAAACCCTGAGATTTAGCATTACCCTAAAAAAAATTAAAAGCCTAGTGCAAATTCATGGCTATATATATCATATGTGCATATGTAAGTTTTTACACTTAGCCTCACAATTTCCCCAGGATTACTCAGGAATTTAAAAGAGCCAAAAGAAACTCCTGAGCCGAGGTTTCAGCAAGCAAACAACTTTTATTTTCATCAAAATAGAGTTAGGTGGCCACATCTCTCTTCATGGCTGGTAGAGAGATGAAGACAACAACCAGGAAAGATGTCTTCCACCTTTTATACCTTTCCAGAACAAAGAGATCTGGTCTTGGTACTAGGAACCAAAAGGTACAGAAAAAAAATTCCTAGATGATGACTCATATGCAACAACCCAGGTTCCACCATAACTCCTTTTCCCCCTCCTCTTTAACATGAGGCTTTTACTTTTCCAAAATACATAAAGCATCTGACTACAAAATAATGATTACAAAATAACAAAACAATGATTACATAATAACAGTACAAGTATCAATATAAAATGTTTACTATATATATAAAATAGCTGCTAATGTCAAACTTATACTAAAATCATAAGCACAATAAAACCTCTTCACATAAAATAAGCAGTGTTGAAGGAAAAGTCTTCATCAGGGTTCAGTCCAAGCCAGGAATAAATAACATGGTGACTGCTTTGGAAAGAAGCTTGCAGTTTATTGAAGAGAAGAGCCAGACAGAAAGATGGCTCTGGATGAAAAGAGTAGCACATGTAGTAGGGAGTGAGTTTAATACCCTTTTGGGCTTATGTTTCGAATTGTTTCCTGTTCCTGTTTGAGGCTTTGTATTTCCTGGGTCCTGTACTTTGACCTGAGTCTGAGTGTGCCCCTTTGGCATCTGTGAGTTAATCCTATTATGTCCTGTCCTAGAGTTTGGGTGGGGTATGTCTTTGTCTTCCTAAGCTTCTAGCTGGAGGGCTTCAACCTTCCTGAATGGATTATTACATCTGCATTTCTACAGAGCTGGTTTCTGCTTGGGAGAGGGAGACTTGGGGCTATAAAGAAAAACTGGGCATGCTTTTCTGCCTCTTTAAGATCCTTTGAGGAAATATAATGTTCTGCCTTTTTAATATTTCCTTCTCGGGGGCGGGGGGGGGCAGGATTCTCAAAACAAATGTTCTCTGCTTCCTTTTCTGCATTTTTACAGCTTCTTGGAGATTCCAAACACTAATGAGATTGCTGGGCAGATGGCAGTTGTGCTCCTTCCCAATTTCCTTCTCCAGATTTTCGCCCTTTGTTTTAAAAAGACCAACGCTTTTCTTTATCAAAAGAAGAGAGTGGCTGCTGACCTGTATGTGACAAAGAGCCATTCCTCACTCAAGGGGATACGGATTGTACATATACAATATGAAACACAGTCTGCATTCAAAATATGAACACTAAAGGGGACTCCAAAGTTTAAAATTATTTTGTTCTACAGCTGATAGTGCTATGTCCTGAATAATCGACATTCCTTGCCTTGAGCAGATTCACTTCAGTCAGTACAAGGCAACACTGTTTTGGAGGCAAGGTTGCAAGCAGCGCAATTTGCTAATTATAGATGTACAAATCTAGCTATAAATAACAAGATAGCAAGCATTTTAAATTCTACATTTGAAAGGAGGCTTTTCTTACATAATGCTTAGTACTTCTATCTGAATCTACAGGAGTAGTTTTCCTAAGCTATGCTAGAGAAGAGCAGAGGTTTGTAAACCACTTCTTTTATACTGTTTAAGAGAGAGATAAATGGATTTTCTTCTCACCATATTACTAGATCTCTAGGCCATCTAATAGAATTGATGGGCAAGAGATTTGGAAAACTTCAAAGGAAATACATTTTTACACCATGCTAATTTCACTTGCACAAGCTGTGAGAATTGCCCTTAGTTTAGGCCAGCCTAGAACACACACATGCACAAACTTATACATTCTTGGAGAATAACATTATTAGCCATTATACATTCATAGCTAAATGAATGAAAATTCCAGGCTCCGAGGGAAAATGTCTTTCAAGTAACTTTATCTGATAAGAATGATGTGTAAAAATGCTGAAAAGAAAGAATTATCCAGGGAGTATCTCCTTTGCCTGCAATTTACTAATTGCATTTATTTTTTTTCCTAGGAGTGTGATGAGAGAACCTGTATTAAATGATCTACTTCCTTCATGCATTATCACTGGAAAGATCTCTATTATGCCTGCAGTGAAAGAGTTCAAAGAGAATGCTGTTGTGTTTGTAAATACTCCCACTGCAGAGGAAGTAGATATTGTTGTCTTTGCCACTGGATACAAAGCTTCCTTTCCCTTCATTGATGAATCAATCCTCAAGATTGAAAACCGTCATGCCTCCTTGTATAAATACATCTTTCTTCCTCAACTAGAGAAACCAACATTAGCCATTATGGGCTTCATCAAGCCATTTGGTGCAGTCATGCCAGTTGTGGAAATCCAAGCACGCTGGGTCACACGTGTCTTTAATGGTATGTAGACTGAGTTGCAATCCTTTAATGAGTCCTTGAGCATATCTATTTTATATGCAAAATGCTGCTGGACATCAGATATGAACTAAAGTTGGTATTCTTTGATAGTAACTTCCCTGCAGAAGTTACCAGCCTGCTTTCAGACGTACCCCTGCTCAGTACCATCACAAATTAATTGTAGACAGCCAGTTCAGCCAAGGCCATTACTGACAATAGTATTACTATCATATCTCAGATCTTAATAATTAACTCCAGGCACCCCCCTTCTGAGACACTGACAAATCTATTCTTGCTTTTCCTTAGCAGAGTGTTTGCATCTTGTACCTTCTCATACTTTTGCCTTAGAGCAGGTGTTCTCAACCAGGGGTGCTCACACCCCCTGAGGGTGCGAGACAATATTCCAGGGGGTGTGTGAAAATTTGGGTTTTCAAAATTATTGTATATATGTATAATTCTTTGCCATTATTTTGAACTTTTGTAAGGGGTGCGAGAATATATCAGAAGCATTCTAGGGGTCGGGGTATAGAAAAGGCTGGGAGCCGCTGCCTTAGAGGATTTCCCCTTGTTGTTTAGGTTTTGAAACTATCCTACTTTATTAATCTAAGACTAGTCATAACAAACTGAGTTCATCTTGTGTGCTGCTCGACTCTGCTTACTCAAATGAGTCTGCATTTTTCTGCCTTCTAAAATAGAAGTACTTGGAGATTCAAGGGGCCTATTCTAACTTCACAGTATTTCCATTCAATTTCCAGAATAACTTCCATTCCAAAGATTGCATCCATTAGATGCCTCAGAAGAACTGAGGCACAGGCCCCTTCTACTCTTTAAACCTGTTATGTATATATGTATATAGGAGATGTTCACAGAGATAGCCACTGACACCACCAGGTGGCAGGGTGCCCTGTCAGGATTGGCAGGGCAGTCATTGGCGGGAAATCCGGACAATAGGATTGGTTCCAAGTATACCTGGCTAGTGTTTGAAATGCTTTGGCATGTTTGTCAGCCCAGTCCCAAGGTGCTTGCTTGTCAAGCAGCCTGTGTAGGGGTTCTGCAATTGTGGCTTTGTGAGGCAGGAATGCATAGTAGAAATTGAGGAGCCCCAAGAATGCCTGCAATTCAGGCTTGTTTTTGGGAGCAGGGACTTCCTTGATTGCCCTCACCTTTGATGCAGATGGGTGGATGCCTTGAGCATCTATCCTGAACCTCAGGAATTCTGTCTCAGTTACCCCAATCTTGCACTTCTCCCTTTTGAGTTTCAAACCTGCCCCCCTGAACCTCTCAAGGACCGCCTTCAAACGGGTTGCCAGCACGTCCGTGGAGCTAGCTGCGATCAGGACGTCGTCAAAATAAGGGCAAACCCCTAGTATTCCCTTAAGAGTCCTTTCCATCACCTCCTGAAAAATTCCTGGCGCTACGCTAACCCCAAACTGCAACCGGTCTACCCGGAACGCTCCCTTGTGAGTGATGATCGTTTGCGCTCTAGCAGCCCCTGGGTCTACCGGCAGTTGCTGATAAGCTTGGGCGAGGTCTAATTTAGCAAACACCGACCCGCCTTGTAGGGACGCTAGGATGCTGCTGACTGCAGGGACCGGATAGGAATGGGCACTTAAAGCTCGGTTGATTGTCCCTTTATAATCCGCGCAAATTCTAATTTCTCCATTTGCTTTGATCGGCGTTACGATGGGAGTTTCCCATTCTGCTCCATCTACTGGCGTTAACACCCCCTGGTCTACCAGCTTATCCAATTCCTGCTCTATCTTTTGCTTTAACGCGAATGGAACTCGCCTCGCCTTCATCCTTATGGGTTGCACCTGGGGATCTAGCCTAAATGAGATTGGGGGACCCGTGTACCTTCCCAACTGCCCGTCGAACATGTCTGCAAATTCCTTGCAGACCGCTTCTAGGGACAAATGGCTCCGCGTCTGGTGAATCCCTGTGATTCCGATGCCCAACGCGTTAAACCACCCTAACCCCAGAAGGCTAGTCCGCTGGCCCTCGACGACCAGCACACTTAATTTGCCCTTGAATCCTTTGTACTGCACCCACACCGATGCCTCCCCCCGGACTTTAATCGGTGAATTTTGGAAGTCGGAGAGGGTCAGTCTGGATGACCTCAAGGGAACCCGCTGGCCGCTCCGCTTGCAAATGTCCAAAAACGTTTTGGCGGAGATGATGGACATGGCTGACCCTGAGTCCAACTCCATCATGCAGGGGACCCCTTGCAGCCTCACCCTCAGTTTTATTTTTGGGGTTAACGCCGCAAGAGCCCCTGTTCGGAAAACACCCGGCCATCCCGTCGTGTGACTCACAGTCAGTCCCTGCAACCGCTTCCTGGTACCTGTGGCATACTGGAACTCGGCTTCCACCTCGTGCAGGTTGTCCCACTGCTTGCTTCTGCAGACCGCTGCGATGTGCCCTGTTTTTCCGCACGTCCGACACTTCGCCGACTTGAAACGGCAGGTAGACTGGGGATGCTGTCCTCCGCAGCTCGCACAGTGGGTAGACCGGGAGCCGTTCGCGCCGCAGCCGGAGCACTGGGTAGACCGGGGTTGTCCGCAGCCGCTGTTCTGGGTAGACCGGGGACCGCAACCGCAATGCTGGGTAGACTGGGGGCGATTCGTGCTGTGGCCATGGAGCTGGGTAGACCGGGGTCCATTCACTCCGCATCTGCACTCCTGGTCTCTCTCGACTGCCGTGGCTGGTCTCGGTTCTTTCACAATGTCTCAGTTGGGGTTGAAGGATCGCTGTGGTCGGTTGATGGCATCCACCTCCAGCTCTGCCCCGTCTGCGTCGCTGCCCCTTCTCACCTGGTGGATGGATCCGCCTTCCCTCACCTCGGACTCCTCGGCTGCATCCCAGGCTAGGAATTCATCTTGGACATCCCTCAGGGTCAGTTTCTGCTTGGCAAAAAGTTTCTGGCGCAGCTTCCTGTCCCTCAACCCACAGACGAGCCGATCCTGCAGCCTGATTTCTAAATTTTCAAAATTGCAGAGGCGAGCTGCCTGCCTCAGAGCTGCCATGTATTGTTTGGCAGACTCACCTGGTCGCTGGTCCCACTTCTCGAAACAATACCGCCAGGCAATCTCGGACGTCTCGGGCTTGAAATGTTCAGTCAGCTTCGCCAGCAACTCGTTGTACCCGACGGAGTGGATGTCATCGGGAGCGCAGAGACCGACTGCCAGCTGGTACGTTTCCGTGCCGCAGCTGCAGAGCAGCACCGCCGCTCTCTGCCGGTCCTCCTTCACCCCGTTCGCTTGTAGGTAGCATTCGAGCTGCCCCACAAACGCTTCCCACTCCTCGGGGCGGCCGCTATTGAAAAGGGGATACTGACCCAGTTGTGTCATCCCGTCGTCTTGGTTGTCCTGCATCTGGATCCGGGGCTGCCGGTTGGCTTCCGTCCGCGGCTAGCGTTGTCCGGTGCAGTATCTCATCCTCGTCGCCAGTGCAAAGTCGCGTGGTCGCACAGAGAGACGGACACTTGAGCTGGGTAGTACTTTGTTTATTCGGATCAGGAATGAATCTGGGACAAAGGGGTTTACCTGGTGTTTCTTATACCTGCCCAGGTGAATGATGACCAATGGATTTGAACCTGGGCTTCCCGCCAGTGCAGGTGGCCAATAGGTTTGAACCCTGGCTTCCCGCCAGAGCTGACCACGCCTGGGGCTGTCAATGACTCACTCCATTCCGGCTTTTCCCGCCTTAGCGGTTATCGCCTGGAGCTGTCCAGCCCCCTGCTGCGCTGGCATTTCCTGTGTATGCTAGCAGCATACACTACACCATATAAGAGGGGCAGTTGCCCCTTTGTTTGCCAAGACTGTGCTACATCAATAAAGAATGTTATGCTGAACCCTGCTGTCCTGCGTCGTCCATCTTGGCCATGCGGTCCAGAGCCCACGATCTAACAAAACCCGTTTATTTACTTTATCTCTTCACTCTTGTTTGCAGAGTTGAAATGCAGGAGGGGGAAGCCAATTCCCCAAGTCAGAGGCTGCAACTTGTTTCACTTGTCAGTGTTTTCATGGTGGGGGTCTGTTTTTAAGATTAAGGTGAAAATAGTAGTAGGAAGCCTTGGAGTGGCAATTTACATCCATTTCAATTCTCAAAATATATCTCAGAATATATCTGTAAGGAAAACAAGTACACCTTCAACTGTAATCAGATCACTCCAGTTACATGATAATCACAGGATTGTTTCCATTTGGGCATTTTTTATTTGCTAATCTTCTTTGAAAGATAGATAGACAGACAGTTTTTCTGTTTGGTAATAGTCTTCCATTAAAGTCATTGTTTACTTCCTTTGGTGCAATAAAAACCATTCTAAAATATTGCTGAAACATTCTCTCTCCTTTCAGGTTTGTGTAAATTGCCTCCACCCAAAACCATGATGGAAGAAATCAATGAAAAGAAAAAAAACAAAGTCAACTGGTAAGTCTTTTTATGTAATGAAGACCATGTTGGACCAAATCTCCTTGGCTAGAAAAAAAAATGCACTGCAATTATTAGCTGACCAGCTTCCAGCTATGGGAAGAATCCAGAGAAAGGAATATTTTGGGAAATATTAAAAAGGCAGAATATATTTCTCCAAAGGATTTTAAAGGCAGAAACTAACCCTCCCCCCATGTCTCTCTGCCCCAAACAGAAACCAGGTCTGCAGAAATGCAGATGTGATAATCTTGTCAGAAAGATTGGAGTTAGGAAGCTGGGATTAGAAAGAAACATCCCTAGAATCAACAACCTCTCACACCAAAAGTCTAAAAGTCATCAGGCACAGCCCCAGGGAAGTAGGATATGACCTTTGGGACATAATAGGATTAACCCACCACCATCAGAATACCAGAAAGGCACACTCAGACTCAGGTCACAGTTCATGCCACAGGAACAACTCCAAACAAAAGCCCAAGAAGGTTTGAAAACCAACTCCCTACTATATGTGGTCAGTTTTTTTTCCAGAACCATCTTTCTGTCTGACTCTCTTCTTCAATAAACTGCAACCTTCTTTCTAAAGCAGTCTCCATGTTGTCTGCTCCCGGCTTGGACTGGACCCTGATGAAGATTTTTCCTTCAACACAGCACATGTTTGAAATTCAGAAAACACTAAAAATTTTATACAGCGTAAACATTGATTGCTAATATTTTTGTATTGCATGGCAGATAAACTATCTAATCATAAACTACCGCTGCTTCAAATGTGACAGGAACTAATATCTCTACTAAAGATCTCTTTGTCCAGAACTAAGAGTAATTTGTGTGACATGGATAAATCCTCAGCTAATGGCCTAAGCCTACTACCAGTAGTTCAGGTCATGTGGCTAAGTACTGGGAATATAGTTAAAAAGGCTGGAACCCTACTCCCACCTGGTTTAAGATTCCATGAATTCATAAGTACAAAAAACAAACAAAAGTTTAAAGAAAAAGCAGCTTCAAGCACCTCCCTCCTCATCTGGAGATAGAATCCTTGAAGTTGCACCCTATATTTGTGTGCATGTGTCTAGTGGTGTCTGTAGTTTTGGAGAACTACATCATCTCCCCTTCGTGGTGGCACCTCAACCTAGCAAATGACATTTTAGACATTTAAATGTGATTGATTTTTTAAAAAATTACAATGGATTGAAAAAAATGTTTTGAATAAGGGTTAAAAGACCAGATGATAAATGGAATATTTAAAGATTAAATATATTCTTAATTATGGTAAAAAAAGAATGGAAAAAGTTTGGAAATAAATATGTATTAGCTTAGGGAAAACATGGACTTTCAATAGTATACTATTTTTTATCCCTCTTTACTCTTGTTCTTTTTTTTTAGTTTTATTTATTCCTTAAGCCAGGTAAAAGTTATGGGATGGTTTACATGAGAAAAAATAGAATCAAATATTTAAATGTAATTAACTTTGAGAAAATCTTAACCAGTAAGAATGTCTTGAATATTGTGGGAAAAACAAATGTAAACAAGAACTGTAAACGGGTTCTATGATGAGGCAACCAGAATGACTAGATAGAAAAGAAATATTATATTGATGTGATTATGATTTGCAGAAATATTAGAAAAAAAATATACTCAATTGTTATCTATCAAAACAATAAGAACTGTATTAACTTAAGGTTGGTAAAAGAGAACATTAAGGGAAGAAGAGGAAATCATGTAAAGCTATTATGTGGATTATAGATCATAGAAACCAATTGTTAGCGAATGTTTTTTTAAAATGTAGACCCAGACAATACACTGTTTACTGAATATTAAAGTGATGGTGTTAAAAAAATAATAAAATATATTATAAAAAAAATAGCTGCCGGTTCTGCCAAAGTGGTGCAAACTTGGCTAAATCCCACCACTGGTCCCTCTTTAATTTTTTTTTACAAAGGAGCAGAGTAGTCCTCACTTCTAAAACAGAAGCAGCTTCTCTTCTTCATTTGGAGATGATCCAGGGCCTCCCTCACAATCTGGACTAGAATTTTGATTGCTGGAAAAAGTTCTATGTGTGCACAAGGGCCCCTTTCAGATACTGGAAAAACTAGTTGAAATTGTGCTGCCTTCATACCTCAGTCAGGTGAATTGTGTTGCCTCTGCTGTATGAGGCAAATAATGGTATTGCACACATTGCTAAATTCATTTCAAATGGTAAGTATTTCTGCTTATCTAAATTAAATCATAACAAGTACAATATAACATTTCCAAACAGAATTGTAGACATTTTAAGTTTTGGAGGAAGCTAAATATTAATGATCCAGACTCCCCAAGAAAAAGAACAGAATTTCCTATGCCAGGTTTGTATTTTAATTTGCTAACTGTACATATTTGCTGTCTCTTCCTTTCTCCTATTTGATTAAGGTTTGGCGTGTCCTTTGATGAAGTCCTGAAAACAGATTGCCTTGTGTACTGTGATGAACTTGGTTCCTTCATTGGTATTAAACCTAGTGTGCCAGCTCTACTTCTCAAAGATCCCATGCTAGCAATGAAGATTTTCTTTGGCCCCTGCTCCCCCTACCAGTATCGTCTGACTGGACCAGGAAAGTGGGATGGGGCCAGAAATGCCATCCTGAAACAGTGGGAAAGAGTCCTGAAGCCCATAAGAATCCGAGTTGTGGAAGATCCCTTGAATTGCTTCTCTTGCCTATTGAAAGGGCTTGCCATATTTGTTATCTTGGTTGGAATTTACCTCAGTTTCAATTAGTTTTTGCAGACCACTTTGGGACAACCAGGTGCAAATTTCTCTTTTAAAAAAGATGTGCTACTCCAGGCACCTCTTCAAAAAGTTAGAGTTCTCTAAATACTATTACAAATGTTAATTTTGAATTTATTTACTTGACCAGATAGTAATCAGATTAATTACATTTGATTTTAGTCAAAAGTAAAAAAAAAAAGATGTAAATGTTGACCTGACACAGTTAACTATTTTTTGAAGGGCAGCCTTGGTACACTACACGAAAGGCAGCATCTAGCCATCAGCTTTAGCCATGACATTTTCTTGAGTTTGTTTTAGTCATAATATAAAAAGTCCTGCTAGAATATATAAAAGTTTCAACTGATTGATCTTTCTGTGGCCAGAAAAGTAGGACACGATTAAACTTCCTGTTCCCCAAAGGCCAGTAGTCAGAGCCATTGTGATTAATACTTATTGATAGAAATACTTTTCACAAGTCTTTCTAATCCCCTTCAAATTCATTCAGATCCACATTGTTTGAGCAAATTCCATATTTCATGTGAAAGATCCCAGTCTGCTTTCTAAAAGCAAAACAACTACATTGCTGTGCTTTGCATTCATCTTATGTCATCTGCAATTCTACTTGCCTAAGAGGTTCCGATGCTTGTGCAAGCATCTCTTTCTGCCTGTCAGTCCTTCAGGGTAATACAGGCAGGAAACCAAAACATGGGTACGAATGCTACCTTTATTGTAAGGTTACAATAACAGAGCCTAAAAGCATTTCTCTCCCCTCCCCCGCCCTGCGCCCCCCTTTACTTTCCACAGAATTAGGAAGAGTCCCTTCTGAGATGCTTTTTCCACCTGCATTCCCCATTTGGACTCAAATTTTGTTTATCAGACCATTGTTTAGACTGCAGTTCTTCCTCCTGTCTCGCAAGGTTATTTTCACAGCCTGTTACATCACCCTTCTAGTCAGCACCTGAAAGAATCGGAGGCTTTGGTCATATCTACTATAGGTAGTCCTCAACTTACAAACATTTGTTTAGTGATCATTCGAAGTTACAATGTCACTGGAAACAGTGATTTATTACCGTTTTTCACTCTTACAACTGTCACAGCATCCTCAAGATTACATGATCAAAATTCGGTCACTTGGCAATTGACATGTTTTATTAATTTTCTATTTTCATAAACAAGTGCTCAATAGACAATGTAATGACTGAGTCCATTAGTGATTCTGTGGTACATATAAGCTTCTTCCAACTAAGTCCAATATTAAACCCGCCAGTACATCCTCTCTTCTTTTGGTAATAACCATTTTTCCACACTAAGCAAATACAATTCTTATTATTGTTAGTAAATATACAATTGCATATCAACATTTGTTACATTTTTCTAATATCAATAATATCAGTTTAAAATATTTTTTCTAGCCAAAGCATATCTTAATTGTATTTGCACTCAATTTCCACTTATTTAATCCATATCCTATTTTTGCTTTTTTCAATTTTAATTTCATGTTCAAAATATCCCATTCATTTATAATTTCAAAACAAGTTATATTTGGGCAACCAGAAGCATTCCTTATTCAAAGTTCTTAACATATTCTTATTTCCCTTTTCATACCAAGATATAATATTCTGATTACAAATCCTACAGTAACTATCTAGTTATAATAATACTAATATTTCCAACAATTTATTCTTAACCATATTCAAACCTCTAATTAATAATATAGCATCCCTCTAATAGGTCAAAGCTTCTGTTTCCTTCAATCTTACTCTAGCTTTCTTTCTTTGCCAACTAACTTTCCAAGTCAGTGCATTTGGATCATCAAATAATTATTCCTCTATTTTTGTATATATTATTTGAAACAAGCGAAACAGTTTGGTTAAAGTGTTTTTGGAAGAGCTAGCCTGTTGATATTCTTTAAACAACCTCCCTCCTTTTCCAGTTCCCCACAGTTCTATTAACAACTTTATCTTCCATTCCATCTGCTCTCCTTCCTTGTCATTCAGTATGTTCTGAAGCCTTGGTTTATAAAATGTCTTTTCCGTTTCCAATATTATCATTGTGTCTTCTGAGTTTTCATGTATCTGAGTCTGGTCATTAGTTTCTTCCTTTAGATCATCAATGTTTGTGTCAGCATTCTCTAGTTTTCCTATTTTCTGGGTTGCTGGTTCCTTCTCTGTAGTTATTTTCTGAGTTTGTAGATTTAAATTAGAAAATTGTTCTTTTATCTCCTTTGTGTTATTAACCCAGATTGTTGGGGGCAATAAGCTGACTTTGTAAAAATGCCGCTTGGGGGGGCCCGAAAGCCCTAATAAGCAGGTATATACATAGAATGAAGGCTATTGCTAAGCACATTGTGCTTTAGATTGTAAGCCGCCCTGAGTCTTCGGAGAAGGGCGGGATATAAATGGGATTTTAAAAAAATTAGTATTTATGTTCAAAATTTAGACAGGCCAAATTTATATATTATATATTAACACATATATATTTTTTTATTCCTACCAGATATGTTTGCAACACCAGGACATTAATTTACTCCATAGAACATTATGCTATCTTTTAAAATAATGGAAGCTCATAGAGAATATATGTTTCAGAACTCAGAACCTTGCTTTCAGCATAGTTGAACTTGATCCCTTGGGAAAAGTCTCATGTGGGATATGAAAGCAATATGATTCCTTAACCTGACAACTAACTTTAGAGGTTTCATGTTACTATGATCAGTAATGGATATAGATATATGCAATTTTATGCTATAATTCTCTCAAGGCTCAGTCATCATTGTTAGTAATCAGATATAATGGGAACTATACTTTAAAAAATTGTGAAAGTTCAATATGAACTTGACAAAAATATCAATATTCAGAACTCTTAACTGAAGTTTCATAATCCTATCTTAGATACTAAACTTCATGATATTAGTTTGAATAATCGTGCCTATTAAAACCTCTTTTTCTATTTCCTTTTATATTGGTGCATTCTCCAAAGAAATTCGCTTGCACTACATCAAACATAATTAAACTTTAACTTCATTACTAGTGCTTGCAGTGAGCGATATAGTTTTACTTCAATTTTGATACTGAACAATTTATTCTCCTTAGATTCCAAGGTATTCAATACCAAAAACTTTCTTCGGTGCCACAATTCAAAGGCACTGATTCTTTATCCTTTTTGATTGTTAAATTAGTTTTGATATGTTAAATTGATAAGACTGTGGCCTTGACAATAGGTACCTTTGAGGTCAAGATATTATGCTTGAGAACTTAAAGGCGCTGGTATGGAAGCCTGCTTGGCACAAAAAAAAAGCCAGAGTTAAGATTTTAAAAATGGGTTCTTTTCTTTTGTGATTTATAATGATAGAGCCTAAAATTTCTTTTAATGGGCTAAAGGGAGTCTTTAATAGATATAAATTGATTTTATATTTAGGATTTAGATTTTCAAGGGAAATGAAAATCAGCTATTGGAACATAGTTTTGAATTATACTATAGAACTTGGAATGATATAATAAAAGATACTTTATTAATAATTAATGAACCACTAAGATGAGAAATAGAATGTATTTGTGAAATAAAATAAGAATGTATTTAAGCAAACAATATATGTATTTTAGATATGACAACTACTATATAATGAAATAGGAGAAATTTGGGTTACCCAAAAACTAGGTATTATGGATACTAAAGGCTAATTTAGAGCAATGTAATTGAAATTAGGTAAAATTTAAAAACAGGACATGGATAAGTATAAGTTAAAATATATTGATAATTGTCTCAACTGACCATGCTATAACTAGAAATGTATTAATTTGATTGTGATATTGTAATTAAGGGAATTGGAGAGGGAATTTTTCCTTATATAACCTGAGATATGCAATCACCACGTTGCTTCATAAATATCTGAATGTAAAATTGAAAAATTAATAAAAAATTTAAGTTCTCAAGCATAATATCTTGACCGCAAAGGTACCTATTGTCAAGGCCACAGTCTTATCAATTTAACATATCAAAACTAATTTTAAAAAAAGATATTATGCTTTGCAAATTGCATTATAAACACTTTAAATAATATCATCTGAAATATATGTTTAATACCATTGATATTTTGCTATCAGATATGCTGTTATAATAAACAAATTGTACTTTAAACACAAATAATTTTATATTAACTACATTCACAATTTTAAATGTCATTGCATAATAATTAGCAAGAATTTCTATTCATGATATGAAATAGATGACAAATTTCAAAAGGAAAAAATGTTACACCAGAGCACAAAATGGGAGTGACGGGGACCCTACACCACCAGGCTGAAGATTTGCCTATCAGCAAAGAGGGAAAAGAAGAACTAAAGCACATCAAGGAAGCCCTCAGAACTTGTGACTGTACCACAGGTCTGCAACCCGCGGCTCTGGAGCCGCATGAGGCTCTTTCAGCCGTCTCCTGCGGCTCCCAGTCCTCTGCCATGTGCAGTCCAAAAAAAAAAAGGTGGGACTAAAAAAGTTCAACCAATCAATTCAAATATGCAGGGTAGGTGCATATCTCGCCTTGGCTCCACTCTTCAGTCAAACCCTGTTCTGTGCATGTGCGTATGTATGCGTATGTGCACACATTTTTTTGCGGCTCCCAGTTTTTCCTTTTGTGAGGGAACCGGTTCCGAGTGGCTCTTTCACTGTTTCAGTTTGCCGACCCCTGGGCTATACCAACTGGGCCTTCATCAAATCCAGAAAAAGATCAGCAAGAGTTCCTCCATAACAGAGAAAAAAAGAGAACAAACAAAGCCACAATGTCACTCCATACATTGCGGGAATACCTGAAAAGCTCAGGAGGATTTTCAACCAACATAACATGCATACACACTTAAACCCAGGAATACACTAAGACAGAAGCTTGTTCATCCGAAGGATAAAACACCCAGACACAAATTGAGCAATGTGGTATATGAAAGACAATGCAATGAGACATGTGCAGATCTGTACATTGGAAAAACAAAACAATCACTTCACAAAGGCATGGTAGAACGTAGGAGAACAAATTCATCAGGACAAGATTCAGCTGTTCATTTGCATTTGAATGACAAAGGCCACTCTTTTGAAGACAGCAAAGTCCACATTCTGGACAGAGAACCACTAGATCAGACATGTCAAACACAAGGCCCGGGGGCCAGATCCGGCCTGCGAAGTGGTTTCATGTGGCCCACGAAGCCATCCTGGAAACAGTGAGGGAACGGCCCCCACTGCCTTGGCCCTGGCCCAGAGACCCTCCTTCTGCCAGAGACCCTCAGGTCTGTCCCACTCCTGCCCAGGCCCCCATAGGCACCCTTGATGCGAATGATGTAGAGCTGGCCATGCCCACCCAGTAGGCCATACGCACTCTAGCCACGCCCACCCAGTAGGCCAGGACCACCCAGGCCATACCCACCCAGCCCCCTGAGGGAAACCGCAATGCTGATGCGGCCCTCAATGAAATTGAGTTTGACGCCCCTGCACTAGATTGAAAGAGGGGTAAAAGAGGCCATCTATGTTAAAACTGAACAGTCCTCTCTCAACAGAAGGGAAGAGATAAGATACCACCTACTGGTATCTCCTGTTTACCACACAGTCCTTTCAGCAGTTTCAAGAGAGGGCTTCACACACCCATTTGCACTCTGATTCAGGTGACCCTGAGGGCACAGATTAACCCCAAGTGGCCTGAATGACTTTCAGAGAGCTAATGATTGACCTTCACAGTGCCAAACTCCAGATGACTACAAGGAATATAAATCCTTCCATCATTGAGGCAGAACCAAAAAAAGTTTCTCGGATGAGAAGCGAAATGTCTTCAAGGAAAAACAAAGAAAATCCAGTTGCCTTTCAAAAAAAGCACCTTTTGGGACAACCCTGACCTGGATGACTGAGAATCTCCATAGACATTCATTAAATGTTGTAAGACTGTTGTAAATCAAACACTAGCCATATCTACAGTGAACATAAGAGCTATCCAACAATTGCAGGAAGAGACATCTGGAAATGCAATCAGAATGGTACATTCTGTCCCTTCCCATAAGCTCTCCAAGCAGAAACATTTCACTATGATGAAAGCACGTTTTCATTTTCCTGTAAACTGATGTTTTGCTGGTTCTTTGCAATCTTTAAATGCATACTGGTTATGAGGCCTATCAATGCTTCTGTAAACGATGCTTTCTGTGCAGATTACCACCTCCTTTTTTTTAAAGGAAAGGGATTTAAATAATTTTTAAGATGTTAGGTAGGGAGCCTAGTGGGTGCAAACGTCCATGAGCAAATGGTGATCTACAAGAAGAAAATTGCTTGTTCTCTCTCACTAACAAGGAAAAATGCAGTGCAATTCAGCAAGAAAATATTCCTGGGAGACCACAATACTTGTGGGTGATCTTCGAACATGAGTAGTGCAACTCTCAGTAACTTTTGATAACTTCAACATATAATAAACAATAGTGGTAAGCACATGTATCAAACTAACTTCCTGGTCCATGGAGGAATTGAGGCACTGTTTTACAGTAACGTTCCCGCTTGAAAGGGAGATTTTGGGGAGCAGAAGAGAGGTTGTATCAAAAGTCTTCCATCGTGTTGTACCATAGAGGTCAACTCTGACACCCTTATTTAGCATTAATATGAAGTTAATTTGTATCATCAATAAACAGATAATATCCAGTTGAATATCACAACCTTGGACCAAGAAAAAGAATGCATACAGTACGTAGATGGTCTGGAGGTGTCTGGAGACAATGGTTCTAGATTGGGAAGAAAGGCTCAGATTTAATCCCAGCACTACAGAATCCCACTAATTTATTTATTTATTTATTTATTTTATTATATTTATATACCGCCCTTTCCCGAAGGACTCAGAGCGGTTTACAGGGTGGTTAAAACAAAAAATACAAAAGTTAAAAACAGATTTAAAAAATTATATCCGTCCCTGAACAAATAAAACCCCAGTTAAAATTAAAATTAAAATTAAAATTCTCAGCCCTTCTTTGTGTGAAATGTTCATAATCTGGAAACCTGCCCTGGAAACAAAACCATTGGAAAGACTGAGGATGATCACTTATCTCTCATGCACCATTTCAACCTTTTCTAGGTGTCACAATATCTGGAGCATTCAACATCTGAGCCTTGCAAATAAGCCCACTGATGCTACTCAGATAATATCGGCCTGCTGCAAACATTTGCAAGAGAAAAGCATGAACCATATCTCTCTTTGGGGCGGTTACAAGTCAAATACAAGTTATGATTTGTGTAGGGAAAACAATTATGTAAATACACCAGTAAAACTCTTTATGTAGACATTGCTGGAACATTTGTTTTAAAGTAAAGTTGAAGAGGGGAAAGATGAAGCAGGTAGAAAGTGCTTCCTATTAAAGTGAGAGTTTGGGATTAATGAAAACACTGCAAAGTTTAATAAACCTCTGCACAAACTTTCCCCACAACTGTGGCGGATTGTGCAATGCTGCCTTCTATAAAGCTGTGTGAGGAGAGTCTGCTGTTTTCAGTAAAATTTGCTGATTAAAGAGAAAAGGAGAAAACATGCCTCTCGATTAACACATCTATTTAAGGTATGTACAATAATTTTCTTTTCCCCCACCCAAAAAAAAGCAGCTACTGGAGGGAACATTTTCACTGTCTTCTCTATCCCTCCCCCCCCCCGCCGCAAATTTCTTTTCCTCTCTTTCTTTCTGTTCTTAATTCCTGCCAGATGAGTCAAAGTCCTTCGGACAGCATAAATACAAGTGATTTCTCTTTTCCTCCTTAGGGCCTCCTCCACAGTTTAACTTTTAGAAATGCTCCATTCATGCTGCTGCAAAGAAAGAAATCTGGAACATTTTTGTTTCTTAACCACAGTAGCAACAACAATTTTTTTATTGAAAAGTTTTAAAATACATTTTAAAAACATAAACTCCCTCCCTCCCCCTCCCCCTCCCCCCCACTTCCCCTCCCTCCCCCCCACTTCCCCGAGCTGAATACAGGGTATTAACTTTTACAAACTTAAGCTAAAATATGCTAACTAACTAAAAAAAACACTTTAAATTCTATCGTGCTTTAACTCCTCTTAAACATAACTAAATAACTAAATAATAATAACTAAATAATAATACATCTTATAATACTAATACTTATTCATATGCTAAATAAAACTATTTAGTCCCATATTTATTCTGAATATAATCGATCCACCTTCTCCATTCCAAAATATATCTCAGTTGCGATTGTTCTTTCAAATATGCTGAGATTTTTGCCATTTCTGCCAGGTTTGAAACTTTTAAAGTCCACTCTTCTATCGTAGGCAGGTTCTCCTTCTTCCAATATTGAGATACCAAAAGTCTTGCTGTCGTTATTAAATTCAACATCAATTTGGTTTCTATAACAGTACAATCTGCAATAATAATACCCAACAGAAATAACTGTGGAGAAAACCTTATCTTTTTCTTAAATATTTTCTGCATATTCCACCAAATTTTAATCCAAAAAGCTTTAACCTTTTTGCAAGTCCACCATATATGATAATACATTGCATCATCACAACCACACCTCCAACATTTAGGCTGATAATTTGGATACATACATGCTAATTTTTTAGGATCTAAATGCCATCTATAAAACATTTTATAAAAATTCTCTCTTAAATTTTGTGCTTGTGTGAATTTTACATTTCTGACCCAAATTTTTCCCCAAATATCCATCGTTATTGGCTCCTGAAAATTCTGGCCCCATTTTATCATACAATCTTTAACAAGTTCCATTTCTGAATCTATTTCTATCAATGCATTATATGTCCTTCTTATATGCGCTTGACTTTGATCTCTGATTTGTTTTACCAAATTTTCATCAGTTGTCAAAATTCCAATTTTCTGGTCTTCTTTCCATCTAGCTTGTAACTGCCCATACTGAAGCCAGGTCTGAACTATTTTTTCTTCTTTTAAAATATTAAACGACTTTAATTGCCATACATTCCTTTCCATTCTAAGAATTTCTTTATAAGTAGTCACATCATGTTTAAATCTCACACTTATATTTTCTATTGCGTGTTTAGGTATTGCCCAAATTGGTATATTATAATTTAACTTGTATCAATATTTTTTCCAAACTCGCAACAGAGCATATCTTAATATATGAGTTTTAAAGATATTATTTACCTTCTTATCATACAACAAATATGCATGCCAACCATATAATAAATCACATCCCTCAATATTCAATAATCTTCCTTGTGTTAAATTAAACCAATCACTAATTGATGATAAAACCGCAGCCTCATTATATAATTTAAAATTGGGCATTTTAAGACCACCTCTTTCACGTATATCTTGTATTATCTTAAGTTTTACTCTCGGTCTTTTCCCTGCCCAAACAAATTTATTAATACCTTTCTGCTATTCTTCCAAGTTTGAGTCTTTTTTAAGTATAGGTATCATTTGAAACAAGAATAAAATTTTTGGTAAGACATTCATTTTCACTGCTGCAATTCTTCCCAATAAAGACAATTGTAATTTTCTCCAACTATCTAACTCTTTTGTACTTTTAACCATAACAATTCATAATTATTTTTATATAATTTCACATTTGAAACTGAAATATATACCCCTAAATATTTAATCTTTTTAACAATTTCAAATCCTGTTAATTTTCCTAGGACTTCCTTTTGTTCTATAGTCATATTTTTAGACAATATTTTAGTTTTTTGCCTATTTATCTTAAATCCAGAAACTTTTCCATATTGCAAAATTATCTCCATCAAATCTACAACCGACAAAGTCGGTTGACTTAATGTAATAACCAAGTCATCCACAAACGCCCTTAATCTATAGTCTTGATCTTTTATTTTAATTCCCTTTATCTTATTTGAATCACGTAACTTGATCAATAATATTTCTAATGTTAAAACAAACAACAAAGGTGACAACGGACATCCCTGTCTTGTACCTTTTCAATTTTACAAGCTTCTGTTAAACTACCATTAATTATTATTTGAGCTGTTTGTTTCTGATATATTGCCCTAATAGGTTGTAAAAACCTATCCCCAAACTCCATCTTCTCCAATACTTTAAATAAAAATTGCCAATTTAATTGATCAAAGGCCTTTTCAGCATCCAAAAAAATCAGGGCCACAGGGACTTGATTATTTTTTTCCAAAAATTCTAATAAATTTACAATATGTCTCACATTATTTTTCATTTGTCTACCACTTATAAATCCTGTTTGACCACTATGAATCTTTTGCTGCATAACCTTCATTAATCTATTTGCTAAAATTTTAGCAAATATCTTATAATCAGTATTTAAAAGCGATATTGGTCTGTAATTTTTAGTTTGAGTAAGATCTTGATCTTCCTTTGGAATTAACGTTATAAAAGCTGTTTTCCACGAAGGAGGCACTTCTCCTCCAGACTGAATTGTTCTAAATAATTCTTTTAGAGGTTCCACCATTTCTATTTGTAAGTTTTTATAATAAATGGCTGTCAAACCATCTGTTCCAGGTGCCTTACCCACTTTTAATTGTTTAATTGCTAAAATAATTTCTTCAACAGTTATCAATTGATTCATTCCTTCCCTTTGCTCTTGTGCAAGTACAGGGATATTCACACCTTGTAAATATCTATCTATATCTAAACCTTGAGTTACATCCCTAACATATAATTTGGAATAAAAGCAACAACAAATTTTAACTTTTGTTCCTTTGTTTGGCCTGTGCTTGTGATTAAATCTCATGTCCAAAACATTTTTGCCCAAAGGCAGATAAATTTGCACAGGCAGGTTCTGCAAAAATTTATTAATCAACAATTCTGTTCCATGAATATTGCACAGATTATCCTGCAGAATGCATTTAAAAGATACCCTTGTGATCACAAAACGAGGTGGGCAAAAACTTTTTAGGAAACAAAATAAATGAGTTCAAACTGTTATAAAAACAGGAAGTAGTATCATATCAATATGCTTTTATTTGCAAAAAGTATGCTCAGAAAGCAACTTCAGAAATAAGTTATGGGAAAAACATACTTTAGCCCAGGGGTCCCCAACCCCTGGTCCGTGGACCAGTACTGGGCCGCAGCATGCCAGCAACTGGTCCGCACAAAGTCCCCATCCACGGGATGCAGACAGCATGCAAAACTACACCCCCTCCAGTCCATGGAAAAACCTCTCTCCACAGAACTGGTCCCTGGTGCCCAAAAGATTGGGGACCTCTGCTTTAGCCCTAGGACAAAAGCGTACTTTAGCCCTAGGACAAATCCACATGAGAGTTTTATATACTCTTTCAACTGGTTTTGAGAGGCAAGAAGCATTTTCCCTGCACTCTAGATTTTAGCTGCAATACTGTATTGAAAACAAGTCCATACGCTGCATCTCTGGATATGTTGGCAGCTGAGAAAAGGAGAGTTTGTAAAAAGAAAGGCAGAATTGCAAAAAAGTAAAAATCGCTGGTTGTTGTAGAAGAAACAAAAATGAGCCCAAATTGTTTTTGTGCAAGACAGAATATTTGTGATAGTCTGCAATTTACTTCCTGGTCAGCATTTAATCTCTACAAATTAAATACAAAATATTTAACCATTCTATAGTTGCTTGGGGAAGGGAAATGTTCTGCTGAGAAATAAATTTTGCATTTTTTTTAGCAGCACCCTTTCCTGATTCTTTTTTATTTTATTTTGCAAAATTCAAAATAAGTTCACCATACTTCTAAATGTGCACAGGTACATGTAGACTAGTGTATGTAAATGTACGCCATGTAATTTGGTTTGCCTTTCTCAAAATGTGCAGGCTGCAGTTTCATTATGAACTCCTCTACTCAAAAAGGAAGAGAGATGTACAAAAGAAGGAACTTGTATTGCTTTGCTTGTGGAATTACTGTATTAGAATCAAAGCTAAAGAAACTGCCCTCTGTCTTTGACCATATCAATTACCTGTCAGGTTAGTTGACACATCATGCTAAGTAAAACAAAATTTGTTTGTTGTAGCTCATCTAGAACTGTCATGCCTTCCTCTGACAAATCCTCAAATGAAGAAGGAGAAGAACTACTGAAATGAGGCCCACAAGAAATAATCAAGGCTCAGTTACCAATTCAAGCTGAGGCTGGACTGTGCAATGTTCCTCCAGGTGAAGGGAATTAATCCAGAATCTACTAAGTGCTGGATTTATTCCCAGACAAAACTGATGCTTGCAGAGAATACACAGGAATAGGAGAAAGACTAATGCTTAGGGCAGGGGTAGGCAACCTTGGCTCTTTTATGATTCGTGGACTTCAACTCCCAGAATTCCTGAGCCAGCCATGCTGAGGGGTAAGGGAGATGTTTCCAAGCTGAGCCATGCTGGCTCAGGAATTCTGGGAGTTGAAATCCATAAAAGAGCCAAGGCTGCCTACCCCTGGCTTAGGGAGTGCAGGAAAGTCACTCACATCTTCCCCGAGTAGTATAGGGTTCTTTCAAGTGCAGGGGATTGGACTAGATGACCTCCGAGGTGCCTTCAAACTCTATTATTGTTACATCATGTGATGAAGTTCCTGTGATTCTTGGTTACCTTTTGAGTTTCTCTGTAGTAGCAAGTCAGTCCTGACAAACTACATGCACTGCCATTGATCCTGCTTTTACCATCAACTTTCACCTTCAATACAGCTCCTCCTTCTCTAGAAATAAAGAATTAAAACTGCCATACTAAGGCAAAATACCAACCACATTATGGAGTTTGGAAAGTTGTGCCAAAGCAGCAAGTGTTGACTTTATTTTTGTTTATTTTTTTATTTTAATTCCATTTATATCCCACCCTTCTCCGAAGACTCAGGGCGGCTTACAAGCTTAGCAGTAGCCTTCATTCTATGTATATGCCTGCTTATTAGGGCTTTCACACACACCCCAAGCGGCATTATTACAAAGTCAGCTTAACTGCCCCCAACAATCTGGGTCCTCATTTTACCTACCTCGGAAGGATGGAAGGCTGAGTCAACCTTGAGCCTGGTGGGATGCGAACCTGCACTAATTGCAGGCAGCTGGTGTTACTTAAGGAGGCATTAGCCCACTGCTCCACCAAGGCTCTTTATTGACTTATTCAATAACTAGTGGTTTAAAAATAAAAATAGTGTGATCTGGCAATGTAACCACTTTGGTTAACTTGACTTAAAATGCTATATTGTGACACCATTCACTTTTTTTATTTTTACTTTGCTGTTTTCATAACTGAACACCCCCACCCCAATAACCAATAGAATCTGGAATCCCTGTATTCTCCATATTTATTCTTAGCATTATTATGAGTGTCTCTGACCCTGCATGGAGGAATGTTGTTCAGGAATGGAGAGTATTAACAAAGCTCTGGTGATTAAGGAGGCAAGAGAGCCTCCTGAGAAAAGAACAGTGATTTGTATTCCAATACACAATATAAACAGTGCTTGAATTTACCAAACTAACAGGTAAAGGTAAAGGTAAAGGTAAAGGTTCCCCCGCACATCCGTGCTAGTCATTTCTGACTCTAGGGGCCGGTGCTCATCTCCGTTTCAAAGCTGAAGAGTCAGCGCTTGTCCGAGGACATCTCCGTGGTCATGTAGCCGACATGACTGGACGCCAAAGGCGCACAGAATGCTGTTATCTTCGCACTGTAGTGGTCCCTATTTTTCTACTTGCATTTTTACGTGCTTTCGAACTGCTAGGTTGGCAGAAGCTGGGACGAGTAACAGGCGCTCACTCTGCTACGTGGCACTCGGGATTCGACCTGCCAAACTGCCGACCTTCTGATCGACAAGCTCAGCGTCCTAACCCACTGAGCCACCGCGTCCCTTTTAACTAACTAACAGGTACTTGCTGGCAAAGATATATACTTAAGGGAGAGAGAGAGAAATGCTTCTTGCTTATGCAACTTTACAAGGAAACCGTAAAAGTATAGCTACAGAATTATAACCTTTGTACTTTGTGTCCAGCAGATAGTAGTGCGTGAATTATTACAGGGCAACTTTTTAGCTGCCTCTTCAGAAAAGCCTCTATCCTGTCACCAAGCTATGGGACGAAAAGTGGCAATTATTGGGGCAGGAGTGAGCGGGCTGGTCTCTATCAAGTGCTGCCTAGAGGAAGGACTAGAACCCACCTGCTTTGAAAAAAACGATGTCATTGGAGGGCTTTGGCAATTCACAGTGAGTAGCACTAATTCAAATTTAAAATTCTGAACAAAAACATCAAACTGTAGGAATTCTACAAGCATTAACAGAGAAGAACTTTACATGAATCCAAAGATTCTGGAATTTGAGATTTTTTCTTTTCTTTTCTGTGTGTTGTGGGGCCTGTTTTGCTCGTTCCATCAGAGAAAAATGTGGGGCCATTAAACTAAAATGCAGGTAGTCCTTGACTTCCAACAGTTCACTTAATGACCGTTCAAAGTTACAAAGGCAATGAAAAAAATTACTTACGACCGTTTTCAGTTACAACCTTTGAAGAATCCCCATGGTCATGTGATTATAAGGTTTTTCAGCTCAGAATCAAAATAAATCCCAATGAGACTCTGAACACGAAGCCTATGGATCAGAACACAGCTTTATTTTCTTTTGATGGATCAAAGAATATATGCTGGGCACTCCACTCATCATAAGGTTTCTGTGCATCTAAAAAGTTACTTTGAATCTCATCATCTATCCTGGCATTACACTTCTGTATCTCTAAGCTTGAACACACAATTGCACAATAGCTGGCAATGAGCCCATTAACTTTGTTACTGTGCAAGCTGGTAGAGAGCTGTTATATTTTAAAGCCACAGCAGAGAAATGAGAAGGGAAAGATTTACAATCCAAAGAGTGGGTGTGGGGGGGGACGAGGGAAGTGTTGCAATTTCTTATACATAAAAGATTATATTTTGAAAGATTATACTTGGCTAGATCTCTACATGATCAAAATTCATATGCTTGGCAACTGGTTCATATTTATGACCTTTTGCTGTGTCCTGGGGTCATGTGATCACATTCTGCGAGCTTTCGACAAGCAAAGTCAATGGGGAAGCAACCAGGTTACTAACTTAGGAACTGCAGTGATTCACTTAACAAGTGTGGCAAGAAAAGTCGTAAAATGGGGCAAAACTCACTTAACAAATGTCTCACTTAACAACAGAAACTTTGGGGTCCATTGTGGTGGTAAGTCAGGGAGTACCGCAACTGTTTCGTCTTCTAGGTCAGAGCTTTTCAACCAGTGGTATGCGTATTACCGGTGGTACTTTGGCACCTGGCAGGTGGTATGTGACTGTCCTAGAGAACTGGGTGCTTGCCCTCCATTGCCCAGGGCTCTGGACAGCCCGCACCACCATCTGGGAATCCCCCACGTGGCCCAAGAGGGACGGTGATCCCCCCACAGCCCTGCCTCCCCCCCACAGGCTCCCCCCAACCTGAGTGATGTTGAGCTGGCCATGCCCCCCCAGCCATTGATTTTGCTTGTCAAAAGTTTGAAAAAGGGGATCACATGACCCTGGGACACTGTGACCATCATAAGTATGAATCAGTTGCCAAGCATCCAAACGTAAATCATGTGACTCTGGGGATGCTGCAATGGTCATAAGTGTGAAAAATGGTGATAAGTCATATTTTTCAGTGCCGCTGTAACTTTGAACAATCACTAAGTAAACTGTTGTAAGTCGGGGACTACTTGTACTTTGTCAATTTTTTTTCCTTTTGGGGGCTGGGGTGTCATCAAGTTTTTGACACCTTGCTAGGTGACTGGTGGTACTCGAATATTGACGTATCCTAAAAGTGGCACAATCGGTGAAAAGGTTGAAAAGCCCTGCTCTAGAGATCATGTTGCAATGATTAAAGTATTTTTTAAAACAATACCCATAAAATAATAGGAAAATTCTATAGACTGAAAACAAAGAGCAATTCTAAGCTGATATATATATATATATATATATATATATATATATATATATATATATATATATATATATGTATGTATGTATGTATGTATGTATGTATGTATGTATGTATGTATGTATATGTATATGTATATGTATATGTATATGTATATGTATATGTATATGTATATGTATATGTATATGTATATGTATATGTATATATGTATATGGATCTTTGGTTATTCGGGTTTTTCCCCGCGTAGAACTAAAGTTGTAGGCGCAACGTTTCGACGGAATCCCATCCGTCATCATCAGGCTGGTGGCTTTAGCTTCCTTCTTCTGGGATATATGTATATATGTATATATGTATATATGTTTATATGTATATATGTATATATATATGTATATATATATATATATATATGTATGTATATATATGTGTGTGTATATATATGTATATGTATATACATTAGTACATTAGTGAGTACATTAGTGAGAGTGTGTAGTTCTACAAGAAATCCAACGGCTCCCTAGGACACACTATCTACCATAAAAAAACACACACAAACCGCTATCTGAACGCACTCTCACACCACCACCCAGCACAGATCAACTCCGTAGCCAAGACACTCATCTCCAGAACAAAACACCTAGCTCACGAACAACACCAAAAAACTGAACTACACACTCTCACTAATGTACTAACAGCCAATGGATTCCAAAGAAATACGATTACCAACTTAATCCGAAGAGAGACACCCACAAAAACCCAAGACAGAGAACAAGAAAATGGCAAAGCCCTCCTCCCATACTTAAAAGGGACCACAGACAGAATCAGCAAGGTCCTCCAAAAATACAACATCAAAACAGCATTCTACACAGACAGAAAAATATCCACCATCCTAAGAAACCCCAAGGACATAATTGGCTTAGAAAACCAAGGAGTATACGAAATCCCATGCACCACCTGCCCCACCACATACATCGGACAGACCAACAGAAGAATAAGTGCACGCATTGAAGAGCACAAAAACTCACTCAGAAAAGGAGAACAAACTTCATCCCTGGTCCAACACTTTGAAGCCACGGGACATGAAATTGATTTTAAAAAAACCAAAACTATCGCCAAAATTGAACATTTTAACAACAGAATAATCAGAGAAGCCATTGAGATAGAAAAACGCCCCCACAGCATAAACAAACGAGATGATACCTCTCGCCTACCAACCATTTGGAAACCCGCCTTGATTGACAGACGAGTCCCAACCACCAAGAATGACAGACCCAAACTCATGATAACACCACATGACATCACCACCACACAACCATTCAAAAAGCAAATCCGAACCCACAATGATAACGAGGCACAACCACAAAACAGAAACCTAACTACAGCTGCAACATCAGCCACTTTAAACCCCTCCAAACCACACAATAAGCAAACTGACACCCACTATAAAAACATAGCACCACCACAAACACGAAGCCGAACAAAAGCAGCACAACTCACCAGCTCAGGTCTAAGGCTGGCAGCTGAGACCAGCCCATCCACTCAAAACACACCCCCACCCAATCAGAACACACCCACCATTCAAAACACACTCCCACCCAATCAGAACACACTTACTCCCCCACCCAATCAGAGCACACCTCCACCCACAGAACACACCCCCTCTGGCAGTTTAAAAAAGATGAACAAACAGCCACATGCTTCTCCCAGAAGAAGGAAGCAGAAGCCACCAGCCTGATGATGACGGATGGGATTCCGTCGAAACGTCGCTCCTACACCTTTAGTTCTACGCGGGGAAAAACCCGAATGACCAAGAAAGCAATGTCTAACTACTGACACTTGATGTCGGAAGGATACAAGGGTGGCACCAAGACAGGCAGACCAAAGAAAAGGAAAATAAGTGACAGATGAAGCTGCGGGAGGTACGGAGAAAAAAGATGGAGGAAGCATTACAAGCAACTCTTTAAGAATGCTGTCCTGCTGCCAAATGCAACCAGGATTTCTGCATGTCTTTCTTGGATGGGAAGTAAAATACAGTACCTGCACCTTGTCCAAAGAGCAGATATCTATCACTTCCATCCAGAGATCGGCCCAATCCTGCCAGCTCAATCAGAGAAGACAATAATAAGTGGTCCAGGCCCTTCAGGAGATTCTCATCCCTACAGGTGGTTTTCCATGGATTTTGTTTACTCCAGACATTAGACTCAGGTGAAAAGCAGGCTGAGCAGCTGGCTGGGACTATTTCCAAAGTCGGCAGGGAGATAAGAACCCCGAATTGCCTGCAGGCAGTCTGTAAAAAAAATATCAGGAGACATTTTTTAGCTAAGCATTGTTGGTGTTTTTAACTGAATTTTCCATTGTATCTGCCTGTGGAAAAGTCTTAGCCTAGCTCACCAGAAGAAGTGAGACTAGTTTTATCAAACAATGAGGAAACAATACTCTACATATTGTAATTCCTATGGACTTTAGCACCTTCACATGCTAAGACCTGTTCAAATGTGGGTTGGGCATACAAAAAATAAAATAAAATTTAAAATATAATTAAAATAATAATAAATTATTTTTTTTAATAAAACACCCAAAAGGCAGATTAAATGGATCGCTAAGTCTTTTTTGGCTGTCAGTTTTCTATGTTTTTATAATGAAGTTCAAGATATATGCATTTAAGTGGTTGTATGCACATTGACCTCACCACATAGCTGTTTGATAGATTGAGTCCCATACACATGAAACTGCACATGTATGATATATACTCTCAGATGATGGTGCGTAAGTAGGAGATATTAAAATTTCCTACTATCATATTTTACTAGCATAGCTTACATACATTAAAACTCTTTTGTAACCTTTCCTGTTTGATAAAGCACAAAGAAACAAGGCATTCTATAACCAGGCATTCTCTGCTTACAGAAGAAGCTAGATATTCCCAGGATTGATTAATTATATCGGCTCCAATGCATATCCCCAAACTACCTCATTCTGGGAATTACCTTTTCACAGATAGCAAGCATGATGTTTATGGACAATCAGTATGTCACAGAAACCTTTATTGTGCTCTCAAGTCTCCCTGTACCAAAAAGTGTCCTTTGGAATGTTAAAATGAAAAAAATGAATACACAAACATGTATCTAATTAAAATATGATAGTAGAATAACATGAAAATCCAAGGTCATTTTATTTATTTCTTCATTATTTACTAATTACATTTATATGCCACTCATTTTGCTGTCCAAAGGGGCTCTGGACAGCTAAGGTCATTAAAATAAAGGTAGCTAGATATCAGTGGTCAAAGGAATTAAATAAAACCAGATTTATCCCATGGCTAAAACCTAACAACATTTAAATAGTAGGTTGCATTGCAAAACACTTTCAAAAATGATTTTAAGGGCTTATAAACATTTTACTATACTTCATATGTGCTACCATTGTACAGGACATTCCTGAAAAGGGAAGGACCAATGTTTACAGATCTGTGGTGAGCAACACATCCAAAGAAATGAGCTGCTTCAGTGACTTCCCATTTCCAGAAAACTATCCTAACTATCTGCATCACTCCTTAGTCCTGGAGTACCTCAAGGATTATGCTAAATATTTCCACCTTCTGGACTGCATTCAGTTTAAGGTGAGCGGGAAATAGGTATTTCTGCAACAGTCAGAATGAAAAGGACTGTAAATGTTAAGTGACATTTCAACCACTGTGATAGGTTATAAATATTAGAATTCCACTATATTAGAGAGATTCCATAGAACCACAGTATCATAGGGCTGGAAGGGACATGCTCTAGCATCTAGGCAAGTGTCTCTGGGAAGCTCATAAGCAGGGCATCCTTGCAGTCTGCCTCCTACCCTATAAAGCATTTATTTATTTATTTATTTATTTATTTATTTATTTATTTATTTATTTATTTATTTATTAGAATTTTATTCCATTGTTATACCCAAAAATATAGTGTTTCTGATCATGTGTACAACACTCTTGAGTAGGTTATACCACATCTTGTAAAAACCTGGACACTACACTTCAGATTGGCTTAGCTAGAAAAAGGGACACACAGTCCCTACTAGATATGGATAGTAGTGAGAGATTTATTACTGAAGCAAGAATTTCTTCTGAGTGCTTGCTACTCTTGTTAACTTTTATGCTTTTTGAGAATCTCTTTCCTTTTGTCTACTAATCCTCACAACTCTCAATAGAACACAAAACAACAGCAAAATTGAGAATGTCATCACTCTGTAATAATGTCAAATTATTTTGTTTTGTTTGGGGATTATACAAGACAACGGTATACAGCATCAGAAAACATCCAGATTTCACAACTACTGGACAATGGGTAGTCTACACAGAGTCTAATGGAAACCAGGCATCTACTGTCTTTGATGCAGTTATGATTTGCAGTGGTCTTTTTACAGAAGTTAATCTACCCTTAGATTCTTTTCCTGGTGAGTTTTGAACAAATTTGCCAAATACAAATAAGCTAACGTGGTTGTGGTTCCAGCTATTTTTTAAAAAATGGTCTTGCTGTTTAGTAATGCCAGGTTGATTCAAAAGAAAATAAATAATCCATGATTTGATCATGGGTGAAAAAGTCAAGTGCATTCTTGGGGTGGGGGGGAGGGAACAAAAATGACCTCAAAATAGTACAGGACACATCCTGGTGACCTCTAGGCTTAACAAAGGTGACATGCTGTATGTGGATCTAGATTTGTGTCTAGTCTAGAAACTTCAGTTTATACAAAAATCAAGAGCCAAACTGGTTTGGGGCAAAATGCAAAGAGTCTGTATCACATGGGTGCTCAAATTATTGCACTGGCTGCTTGTTCCTTTCTGGGCAAAATGCTGGTTGTAAGTACTACAAAACTTTGGTCCAGGTTGACTGAGAGAATGTTTCTTTCCATAGCAACTTCCACAGTTGCTGTGGAGAGTAGTGATGAGGTTTACTTACAGAGGCTTCATCTGCCATTGACTCAGCATCAAGCCTTCTTGGCTGACACTTCAGTTTTTTGGAATGTTTTTCCTGCAGAGTTCAGGGTACTGATGTTTCCATTAACTTAAAAAAAAGTCCTTAAATCACATTTTGGTTTAGAATTGTTACTTTATTGTCAATTATTCATTTTATTGGCTTAATTTGTTTTCTGGCTTCTAATTGTTATCTAACATCAAGATGATAAACTGCTATACACCAACTTAAAATAATAATACAGGTAGTCCTCAACTTATAACGGTTCATGTAGTGACCATTCAAAGCTAAAACAGCACTGAAAAAAGTGACTTATGATCATTTGTCACAGTTATGACCTTTGCAGCTTCCCCTTAATCACGTGAACAAAATTCTGTTGCTTGGCAACTGGTTCATATTTATGACTGTTGCTGTATCCCAAGGTCACATAATAACCTTTTGTGACAACCAAAGTGAATGTGGAAATCAGATTCACTTAACAACCAGATTATTAATTTATCAAATGCAGTGATTCACTTAACAACTGTGGTAAGAAAGATCATAAAATGGAGCAAAACTCACTTTAATGATGTCTCACTTAACAACATTGTAGTTGTAAGTAAGGGCTATCTGTAGTTTTCCCATTGTCCTCCAAAGGGGATTAGCAGAAGAAACACACCCAACCACTCTAAGATATTTCATAGTGGTATTCACTCTTGGGGCTATCCTGGACCATACTAAAATCACCTTTCTAGTCTTGGCATGTATAATTTGAACAATACATAGCCAGTGGGGAAGGATGCAGTGTTATGGGGTCTGGGCAAAAAGCAAATTTATTACATGTTCTTGCCATATGAGAATTGCTACCCTCCCCATATGCTTGCTTATTTTCAATGAGAAGAATGACACTGATTCCAAAAGAGGATTTTTCTCCCATGAAGAACAGCAGGCCTAGAAAGCAGAGATGCAATTACAATGGGAATTACAGTAGGGATAAAGACCTAAAGCCGCCTTATGTCACCTATTGTCTAGCCAATTTCCACCCATGGTAGCGATTTGTGTTTTCAAAATTACACAATCCTGTCATATCCTTTTTGCATTTCAATTTTTTCATAGATGAAAGATGGATCATTACAATTATTGCCTGAGGCAAAAGAATTAAATGGTACTACAGGCAACAAAACAAGTTATCTGCCTCACAAGATGTCCTCTTACATGGAAAAAAATCAGAAGGAAATCAATTCCATTTACAGTTGAATAAATCTGATAATGTCAGAGCTTCAGTGAACTAGGACTATTTAGTCCAGCATAATATTGTCAGTAAACCCAACCAAGCGCTTCTAAAAAAAATTCCTACGTAGAATATCAAGGGAGTCAATATAGGAAAAGACATTTTAAGGTGATGCAGAGAGTTGCACTCACAGATACTTTGAAGCCCCTTTAAGGGGATTAAATCCAAGCTTCTGGGCAGCCATCTTGCATACTATGTAATTCCCTTTCAATTAAAAAATGGAGCCATGGAGCCACCTCTTGCTATGCTACAGTATTTCCCTTAACTCTCTTGGCAGATAGCCTCTGATAAACACAGTAAAGTTTAATAAACAACCTTTGGCACTGTATTGAGTAGCTGGTAATAATGAAAAAAACTGTTTTATTGTCAAGGAGAAATATCTCATGAAGTGTGACATTGTCTTCTCTGTCACTTTACAGGACTGGAAAAATTTAAAGGTCATTACATGCATAGCTGGGAATACAGAGATTCAAAAGGGCTGGAGGGTAAAAAAGTTCTGATCCTGGGTGCTGGGAACACCGGAGGCGATGTCGCTGTGGAAGTGAGCCGCACAGCTGCCAAGGTATCATTTGCTGAATCAATGACTGCTGTGCTCCTACTCTTCAGTAGGAAATAAGTGATCATCTTGGAGTCATCGTCATTATCACACACCATATCAATTTTAAAAGAGCAGAGTCAGAAGCAGTGAAGCATGCTTTTGGCACATTTCTAGGGCAAAGACACGGTCTACCTGGTGCTCTTTCACTCTTCCTTTCATGAGGATTCATATGCTAAGTGCGTGACAGATAAACATTATGTACAACTTTTATTACTACGGTATTTTCTTCTGAGTCACTGACCATGACTGGCATAGCTATTTCAACAAAGCTGGTCTTAGCATATGCATCTGCTCAAAGCTTTCATTCTTACCGTGTTTCCCCAAAAGTAAGGCCTTACCCTGGAAATAAGCCCTAGCTTGATTTTGGGGATGGGTCTAATATAAGCCCTACCCCAAAAATAATCCCTGGTTTGGGGGCAAAGCGCACACCTAAAAATAAAGTAGGGCGAGGGTGGGGGAGTGGAGCTGCCCCACGCACCCGCTTACCATTGCAGCCAGGCCTCCTATGAATTACACCTGCCTCGCTGGCCCACTTCTTCTGAGGCCAAAGGAAATGCCTCTGCAGCTGAGAAGGGAGCGCCAGCCTTCAGAGGCCTTCCGGAAAGGCCTCTGACTGCAAAATACAGGCCGGAACTCCAATCTCAGCTGTAGAATGAAGCTTCTCCTTTGGCCACAGAAGAAGTGGGTCAGCTGGGCTGGGCTGTCAGTGCAGCTGCTGCAAGGTGAGTGGAAAAGACACCCCTTCCAAAAATAAGACCTGGTGCCTGTTTTGGAGGCTATATAAATAAAAAAGAAAGAAAGAAAGAAAGAAAGAAAGAAAGAAAGAAAGAAAGAAAGAGAGAGAGAGAGAGAGAGAGAGAGAGAGAGAGAGAGAGAGAGAGAGAGAGAGAAAGAAAGAAAGAAAGAAAGAAAGAAAGAAAGAAAGAAAGAAAGAAAGAGAAAGAGAGAGAGAGAGAGAAAGAAAGAAAGAAAGAAAGAAAGAAAGAAAGAAAGAAAGAAAGAAAGAAAGAAAGAGAAAGAAAGAAAGAGAGAGAGAAAGAGAGAGAGAGAGAGAGAGAGAAAGAAAGAAAGAAAGAAAGAAAGAAAGAAAGAAAGAAAGAAAGAAAGAAAGAAAGAAAGACCGGGACTTATTTTTGGGGAAACATGGTATCTATTTTTATGGTGTTACTTTAGTTGTTTTTTATTTCTTCCAAGTATAGGTCTGAAGGCTTTGTTCAGAAAACTATTTCTGGGCTACAGAATCTTAACAAAAGACCAGGTGGTTGATAGACATCACCGAAATGTTCCTGTTTTAAGGCATCATAACAATGCAGTCAAATGCTCCTTGAGTACAGGTAGTCCTTGTCTTACAGCCATTCATTTAGTGACCGTTCAAAGTTACAAAAGTGACTTATGACCATTTTTCACCCTTACGACCGTTGCAGCATCCCCATGGTCATGTGATCAAAATTTGGATGCTTAGCAACTGGTTCATACTTACGATGGTTGCAATGTCTGACAAGCAAAATCAATGGAGAAGCCAGATTCACTTAACAACCGTGTTACTAATTTAATAATTGCATCGATTCATTTAACAACTGTGGCAAGAAAAATCATAAAATGGGGCAAAACCCACTTAAGAACTGTCTTGCTTAATAACAGAAGTTTTGGGCTCAATTGTGGTTGTAAGTCGAGAACTACCTGTATTTCAAAATTATTGCCCCTCCTGCATTGCTTTCTAATTCTTTCTTGAAAATATCGCCAAATGTTTTTAACTTGCCATATTCCGTAGCCTCTTATAGGTTATGCATTATTAGCCCAAGCCCTACATGGCATGGGTCCGGACTACCTACGGGAGCACCTTCTGCCAATGTCAACACCCCACCGCCCTGTGCGCTCCCACAGAGAGGGCCTCCTCAGGGTGCCACCGCTCAAGGAATGTCGGCTGGTGGCCCCCAGGGGGAGGGCATTCTCAGTGGGTGCGCCAGCCCTCTGGAACTGCTTACCAACTGAAATCCGGATGGCCCCCGACCTCCGCACCTTCCGGCGCGACTTGAAGACTTACCTATTCCAGCAGTCCGGCCTGGCTTGATAGCTCTAATTGGGGTCCCAGTTTGTTTTGTTTATTGTTTTTCAGTACTGTTTCATTATGTTTGCCTACCTTACTCTGTACACCGCCCCGAGTCCCTCGGGAGAAGGGCGGTTTATAAAAACAAATAAATAAATAAATAAATAAATTATTAGGTCATATTATTCTCACATCCTTAGTTGTAAGCCTGATACAGTATTGCTCTCCCATATTATGTGCCTCCGTAGGATATTGTTATAATTTTTTTTGCTTTGGATGTATTAGTAATGTTGTCTATCTTACCAAAGGATTTAATCTCCTTTTTGCCTTTTACTGATAGTATAGATCACTTCCCACTCCTCAGTAGCTGAGAGTCCCTAAGAATGCTCTTTTCTTTTTTGCCTCTTAGGTCTTTCTCAGCACCAGAAATGGAGCCTGGGTATTAAGTCGCATGTCAAAAGCTGGGTGGCCTAATGATATGGTCTTCCAAACTCGATTTCTATACTTCTTTCAAAGATATCTTCCTGTCAGCATTAGGGACAAGTTATTGGCAAATAAATTCAATCAATGGTTTAACCATAAGAATTATGGACTGATCCCCATTAAAAGGTAATCTCTTTTACTATGCATTACATTGCATTTGCCAAAATGGTGAGCTTACAAAAGATGAAGTCTGCTAGTAAGTAAAAACTAATTTGCTATTTTGCAAGACAGAGGTTTGTTGACAAATAATTTTCTTTTCCCAGTGCATTTTTAACAAACTTCCCTTCCTCAAGGGAAATATATACTGTAAAATCTCTAGCTAGACTATTTGCTGATTCTTGAGTCTTTTTCCAAAGTATTCTGTGAACTATGTTCCTGGAGAATTCTCAAACCCATATTGGGCAATATGTTGCTTATGATGTACACAATTACTTTGAAGAACAGAACGTTGAACTGAACACTGGCTCTGTTACAAAAGGCATTAAAAGCAGGGCATCATTTGCACACTGATGATTAAAAGAAATGAATTTAGAAATTTTAGAACTGACCTCACAAAGAAGAGATTATACATCTAGGCCCCTGTACCAAACCTATCAACCAAGCTGATTCAGGTTGATCTGTTAACTAGATTGCCCATCTGCTGATTAGCCAGCCAATCAACCACTTAACTGGGGTCACTTCTCACATCTCATTTGGAGGATAATCTATCCCTTGCTATACTGAAACATCTGAGATAAAAATAGAAGGAGGAAGAAATGGAATTTCTATGGCAGTCGATGACAAGCCAGCCTAGGATCAAAATTCTGCTGTCTTCTATCTACTGTCTAATTCTACCAACTGAAGAACTAGCTAACATTCAGAAGTATTTAATATCCAGACAAGCAGTTAAGGGAGGTGGTGGAAGTAAAAAAAAGGTGTGCTGACATTTTTTGTCTGTGCCATGTGAGTCAATATGAATAGGCAAGTCAGAAGCAAAATAGGATAGTACTACTGAAAATGGGATTAGGCTAATGGGGATAGTTGAACTAACCGTGCTTCTTTCTACTTCTGTTCTTTTCAACAGTTCATTTTCATGCATCATTATCAATGATGAACTGCCCACCTGCATCCTCTGTGGTTCAGTGATTATAAAGCCAAACGTGAAGAGGTTTACTGAGACTTCCGCCATATTTGAAGATGGAACTGTAGAAGAAAATATAGATGTGGTCATTTTTACTACAGGCTATGCTGCTTCATTTCTCTTCCTGGAAGAATCTGTTCGCAATGTTTGCAAAAGCCGTACATTCCTTTACAAACAAGTATTCCCTCCTCAGTTGGAGAAGCCCACACTTGCCTTCATAGGTTATGCATCAGTAACAGGATCTATTCCACCTACAGTGGAACTGCAGGCTCGCTGGGTTACAAGAGTGTTTAACGGTAAGGCTATATTTCAACTTTAAGCTGCTTTCCAATTTAATATTAATATTAAATTTAATACTGAAACATTTTCAGGTTTTTCTGTACCCATGTGAGCTTTAAATTTTATGAAGCCAAAAATCATAGAAATCTCATCACAATGCTACATTGTAATTAAATGGCATGTTAGATTCTAGAATGCCAGCTAAGCATCTGGCCTCTTTATTATAAGATCCATAAAAATACAATTAGGGAGATCTTGCAAATGCATTTTTGGGGCTCATACCTTTCACAACTCCAGCCATCATTTTCAAGATGGTCTGGAATCTGCTAATATTTAGATATTGTATTATATTGTGTGTGTGTGTGTGTGTATACAGTGTATATATATATATATATATATATATATATATATATATATATATATATATATATATATATATATATAAAGGTAAAGGTAAAGGTTCCCCCGCACATGCGTGCTAGTCGTTTCCGACTCTAGGGGCCGGTGCTCATCTCCGTTTCAAAGCCGAAGAGCCAGCGCTTGTCCGAGGATTTATCCGTGGTCATGTGGCCGGCATGACTAGACGCCAAAGGCGCACGGAACGCTGTTACCTTCCCACCGTAGTGGTCCCTATTTTTCTACTTGCATTTTTATGTGCTTTCGAACTGCTAGGTTGGCAGAAGCTGGGACGAGTAACAGGCGCTCACTCTGTTACGCGGCACTCGGGATTCGACCCGCCAAACTGCCGACCTTCAGATCGACAAGCTCAGCGTCCTAACCCACTGAGCCACCGCATCCCTCACACACACACACACACACACACACACACACACACACACACATATATATATATATATATATATATATATATATATATATATATATACAGTATATATATACGCGGTGGCTCAGTGGGTTAGGACACTGAGCTTGTCAATCAGAAGATCGGCAGTTTGGCGGGTCGAATCCTGAGTGCCACGTAACAGAGTGAGCGCCTGTTACTTGTCCCAGCTTCTGCCAACCTAGCAGTTCGAAAGCACGTAAAAATGCAAGTAGAAAAATAGGGACCACTACGGTGGGAAGGTAACAGCGTTCCATGCACCTTTGGCATCTAGTCATGCCAGCCACATGACCACGGAGATGTCCTCAGCTTTGAAACGGAGATGAGCACCGGCCCCTAGAGTATATATATATATATGTATTATATTGTATACTTTTAGGTCCTCAAAACCTGGTTCCATATCCTGCTGTGATATAGTAAGCTTGAAAATTTCTGGGGTTGCCTATTTTCCAAGCAGCATCTAGAAAGGAGACATCTTTCCATTAACATTAATATGCAAGAAAGATGGGACTCTCACATCACTCAGTGTTGTCTTTCTGGCAATTAATAGTTAAAATGTAAAAGTTGAATTTCTATAATCTTACTTCCTGGCTTTGCTGCAAAATCAAATAGTTACCAGTTAAGCCCAAAATGGCTCAATCTCGCAGGAAATGAATACATCAAAAGGAAACAAAAATAACATATACCATGTTTCCTCGAAAATAAGACCTGGTCTTATAGGTTTTTTTGTTCCAGAAGAAGCATTAGGTCTTCTTTTGGGGGGATGTCTTATTTTTTCCACTGTCTTGCCTCGTGGCAGCAGAACCACAGCCCCATCCAGCAGCAGCCTGTGTGGCCGCCACTGGCCCACTTCTTCTCACTATTGATCTCACGTGATATCACAGTACTTTAGGCCTTTGTTCTCTGGAAATGGAGGCTTGGATGAAATCTGCAGCAAAAGGCTTTGCAAATGGAGGTAAGGGTTGAAACATCAAAGCCTTCCTTCCATTTGCAAAGACATTTGCCATCTTTGCAAAAAGCCTCTGCCGCCAAGAATGGAGCACTGGGTTGATGCGTGTGTTGCTCCCGGGCTCCGTTTCATTGGCAGAGGTCTTCAGGAAAAGGCCTCTGCAGTTGAGAACAGCACCCCGGATTCACCATAGAAGAAGTGGCCCAGTGGTGGCCTTGCGGGCTCCTGCTGGACAGGATTGGTTGGTGCCACCACTGCGAGGCGAGGCAGATGTCAGAGCGTGGGAGGCCTGGCTGCGAGGGCCCTGAGGTAAGCGGATGAACTACAAACAACCAGAAAGAATGGGCAGGCAGCCAGCTGCGCAGCCTCTTAACTACAGCTTATTTTGGGGATAGGGCTTATATTAGGCACATGCATAAAAATCAAGCTGGGGCTTATTTTCAGGGTAGGTCTTATTTTCGGGGAAACACAGTAACAAAACTTTTGAATGTTAAGTATTAAAATGCAGATATTCAGTACTGAGGCAGATAATTACAGAGCTGCCCCAATTAAAGTAATATAGCTGCTTACAAAATAGTTGATAAAGAAAATTCCACAAAAAATGCAGAATCTAGACAAACAAGATGATAGTCATCTGATTCATTTGCAGCAGGGAGAGAGAGTTTCAAACTATTGTTACAAATCAAAGAGACTTTAAAAGATATAGGTATTAATTAGTAGCACAGAAGAGCTATGACTAATATATAATCCAACATGAGTATTAACCAATACTGTACACATGAATCGGATCCGTATAGAAAGCTTAAGTCGCTTGTTGATGTAATTGGTGCAAGATAACAGAAAAACAGCACTTGTTAAAACCTTCAATTAACACAGCATTGTTTTTCACATATATATTTTGTGTGCTTCATTTCGAAAACAATTTGAATAAAAAATTGATTAATTTGTATTTCACATGTAGTGGCTTATGGGTAAAATTCAGAAGTTTGCTGAGATGGATGGATGGAAGGAAGGAAGGACAGACAGACAGAATGCCAGTAAAAAGATAACTTAGAAACTTGCTCTCGGCAGTAAACAGAGGCTGTGGCTTTGGTTAACTTTGATTAACTTTGGTTAATCATCTGTGACATGATCAATAAGATGACCATCTTATTAATGACCATAGTTAACACTGTGACTAGCCACAGAGTGTGAGCCTAACAGGCCATCTCTCCTAAAGAAACTCAAAGCAACAGCTGAGGTTGTCGTGGTCAAAGCTCATCCATATTGTTTCTTTTTTCCTTACCAGGATCTAGTAAGCTGCCTCCAGTGAACAGAATGATGAATGACATTGATAAGCAGAAGAAAAGGCTCCTTAATAAGTATGAAATGTTATATATTATTTTGAAAGCTATAGTTAGTACTTTTCGCCTCTCAGCTTCAGTGAATTAGAAAATGTTAAACCATAGATTCAACAGACATTATTTCAAGGTATCATTCTGGCAAAATACCCGAAAGGTATATGCAAAGTTCCTGGCAAGAAGTTAACAGACAGAAACACTTTAAAGAGAAGACATGATACTCCTAAAATAAGACAAAGCAAAACATATCACGAAGAACTAGGTAAATTGGAAAGGGCATAGCAAAGATCCACAGTTTTTTTAAATGTAAAATAATAATCTCAGCTCAACTCTTGGTAATTTCGTGGACATGTTTACGTGTATTTTAGCAACTGGTCCTTTACTGACATTATGTTGTCCTAGTTTAGAAAGAAAAATTGAACCTAAAGTCTTAACCTCATATCTCCCTAACCACAGCATGAACATGCTCCAGTTTTAAATACCATGTCCTGATGACATTGCCTTCATCTCATCCTCAAACCCTAGCTGAATCAATTTAACTTACCTTTATCTGTTCCAGTTTTAAAGTAATTGTTTTCTCTTTTCTCCTGATACAATATAATTTAGCACATTTCATCAATGATATGGTAACTCAGGATTAGGATATGCCATTTGATCATGGAAAGATTGGACATCTACCCATATAATGCCTCGCAAATGGCTTTCAAATTTCTTATCAAATCTTGTTTGTCAAATTAATTCAAATCTTTATTACAGTAGACCAGCATATCTAGTAGACCATCGCTTATGTATGAACTAGCAGTGTGCTACAGCTGCAAAAAAAAGCTAACACAGTCCTAGGTTGCATCAATAGATGGATAGTTTCAAGATCACATTAAGAAGTAGTAATGGCACTAGTGAGACCAAAGTGGGAAAATTGCATCCAATCCTGGTCACCACCATGCAAAAAAGATGTTGAGACCCTAGAACAGTGGTGGCGAATCTATGGCACACGTGCCACAGGTGGCATGCGGGGCCCTCTCTGTGAGCACGTGCCATCGTCCCAGCACACGTGATCTCTAAAAGTTTGCCATCACTGGCCTAAGGCTAGCCAGCCTGGAGCCGCCATTGGGGAGGCGCCCCCTCCCCCCTGCAGCAGTGCAGGAGTGCCTCGCTTACAGGTGGGCAGGGCGAGGCCTCGCGGAGGAGGAAAAGGAGCTCATCTGAGATAAGCTGAAGCTGTGCTTGGCAGGCAAGCTATAGGAGCCTGACCCCATTGTACTGGCCATGTGGTTGTGGTTCGCACTGCTGTGCCTGCCACTCTGGCGGCGCCTCCAAACAGCTGCTATCCTCCAGTAGGTCTTCTCCTTCCTGGCACTGGGTGAGGATGGGACGGTGCTGGCAGCGGCAAACTTGGCTGTGTCCCAGCCATGGGGGAGGTTGCAGGAGAGGCAGTCCTGGCCAGCAGTCATGGACAGTGTGGAGCGGTGGGCCTATGATCATGAAGGGAGCCCGAGGTGGGGGCAGGCAGGCAGTTACGGTGTCTGGCTTGGCTCTTGTGGGCGGTGGCTTGCCTTGCTTCGCGTGGGGCTGCCTTCCCAAACCCCAACTGCTCCAGCCCTGCAGGGTACCGCAACTTCCTCTCAGCTGGAGCTGTCCACGGGTGGGAGCAGCTGGAGTGGCAGGCTCCAAACCATGTTCAGAGTCCCACAGCTGCCACTTCTCGGAGGCTGGCGAGGCAGAGGAGAGGGTCACCTGCTGCCTCTCTTGTAGCCCAGTGCTGCCTGAGGCTTTACCCAGTGCTACTGCTCAGGGACAGCTGGCTGCTGGCGCTCGGCTACATGGCCTGGCTCTACCTGGACTGGGAGACGCTGTCTCGTGGGGGCTGCCGCTCCACCTGGGCCATCTGGCAATACTTCTGGGACTATTTCTCCATCACGGTGAGCAGAGGAACCAGGAGGCTCCCGCTGTTATTGGGGATGTCGGGCCTGGCAGGACACCCATTTTCTCCATTCGGGGGATGCCGGCTCCACCAACACAGCTTTGGCAACAAACTGCTGTGAGCCTTGAGAACTCAGGGCTCAAAGCGGTGCTGGAACTTCTTGGGGAGAACTATCCAAGCACAGTTGGTGGTTGCCCACCTTTAGGTGCACGGCCTAAACCTTGTCTCCTCCACCATTGTCAAACTGGTGTTGCCCCCTTCCACAAATGCCATCCTTTCTGTGCCCCTTGGTCAGAAAGTGTCGGCCCTTTTTAGACTTTTATTTTTATTTTAAGCTTGTATTATCCCCTGCCTGCTGCAGATGACTCTGGTCCCCATCTTCCAGGAAGCAGCCACTCCCCTGCCCCATTGACACCTCCCAAACTGCAGGCGCCCCTTTCACTACACAGGGCTACTGTTGTTACTGCCACTGTTGATAACCGCTCCACGCACACATGCACTCATTGGCCGGTCTACCGCTTCCATGTCTCCGTTGCTAGGCCACCAGTCCTGCACCCCTGCCACAGTTTCAACAGAAGCAGAGTGTTTAGCGCCTTGAGAGCAGAGGGCGGGGCAAGAAAAGCCCCAGCCAGGTGGGGGAGTAGGCGCACGCTCTTCTTCTTGAGGAGTTTCCCTCCGAATGCTCATACTTCCACATTGCCAGACCACGTGTGAAAGCGCATGTGGGCTCATCTCAGGAAAGGCCTTGCCCATGCGGGAGGTGGGAAAGTTTAGGCAATGGCACCTCCACCCTGCCCCCTGCCTTGCCCCACCTCACCCCACAGGACGAGCCTCTTGCCCATTGCCCCATCCACCAGAGACCCCCTGGATCTCTCCCAACCCTGTTTGGCCTCCACAGGTGTCCCTCCCCACAAGCAACATCGAGCTGGCCATGCTCATCCTGGCCACACCCACCCAGTCTGCTGTGACCACCATAGCAATGCCCAATGGGCCACGCCCATGCAGCACCAGGTGATAAATAAGTGGGTTTTGGGTTGCAGTTTGGGCACTCAGTCTCTAAAAGGTTCACCATTATTGCCCTAGAAAGAGTGCAAAGAAGAGTAACAAAGATGACAAGGAGTCTGGAAGCTAAACCATACAATGAATGATTGAGGAAACTAGTTATGTCTAGTCTAATGAAGATAAGGAGTGATCGGATAGCTGTCTTCCAATACTTGAAGAGCTGTCACAGAGAAGAGGGGATCAACGTATTCTCTACCTGAGGGCAAGACAAGTAATGGGTGGAAGATCGTTAAATAGAGCTCCAATCTAGAACTAAGGAGAAATTTCTTGACAGTGAGAATAATTAATCACTGGAATAGTTTGCCTCTGGAAGTTGTGGGTGCTCCATCACTGGTGGTTTTCAGAAAGAGACTGGATAGCCATTTATCCAGAATGATCTAGGACAGCGGTTCCCAACCTTTTCTATACCCCGCACCCCTAGAACACTTCTGATATATTCTTACACCCCTTACAAAACTTCGAAATAACGGCAACGAATTATGCATATACACTATAATTTTGAAAACCCAAGTTTTTGCACCCCTGGAATATCATCTCACACCCCCAGGGGATGCGAGCACCCCGTTGGGAACCCCTGATCTAGGATCTGCTGCTATAGGCAGGAGGTTGCACTAGAAGACTTCCAAGATCCTTTCCAACCCTATTCTTCTATATAGTTCTATGTGTCACGTTAAGTAACTTGACAGATTGCTAAACCAGGCAGATTGCTAAACCAGCTGCCTATCTTGACCCATTCCTATGTTAGGGACTACAATTGAAGATTGTTTTTTCCTGACTGCAGGGGTACATAGTGGGAAGGGAAGCTGGGAGAATTTATCAATAACTTTCTTTAATTTGTCATGCATTGAAACAATAAGGGTAGAACATGCTGCTTTCTTGTTGCTGCGGCATTGTAAAGATCAACAATTGGGATAAAACCCTTTATGTTAGTATGCTGCTGGTGGATATTACTGGTATATAGCTGTGGCCTAAGAGTTGCTGCTTTATGTAGGTAAAAAAACTAACAAGTACAGAAGAGTGTATAACTCTTCCTGGCTGCTTTAACACTCTTTATCACGTTATTTTCTTAATCTAAATAGATGCTGAATGCTATTTTCAGAGCTGCCCAGTGTACCCTCTGAATAGAAAGGCGATATATACCAAAGATAAAAAGAAATCTTCTAGGTCGTCCAGACAGAAGGGTTATGTATGGTGACCTGCAATACTGGTCCCAGACTCTTTAATAGCATTAGAGAACATAGGACAGGTTGAAGATCCAGGGGTTTTCAGCCTTAAATCATGGAAGGAAAAATATATATTATATGGTGCAGTTCATAGTTGTCAACCGTCCATAGGGTGCCTTCATGTGGCCATAAGAAGTAACTTCCACTACACCTTGACTCATGAAGTATTTCCAGGCTTAATGCTATTAAGAAAAAGATATTGTGTAGCTACAGTATTCTCTCTTTTCGTTTGGATTTTGAATGGGATAAGGATACAGGAGAATTACAGGGAGAGGGTGTTATAATGCTCACCCTTTTTTCTGTAAAATTCTGTGGATGAGGCACAATACAAAATCTGACCTAGAAGCATCTCAGTTATTCAGCTGTGGTAACTATCCAGAATTGTGGCTACTCTCTGTGGTTAGACACTTCTAATTAGATAATTCTGTTTTCAGGCAACAATGTTATATGTTTGGTTTGGATATATATGACAGTTGCTTTTGTTTTAATCAGGAATAATACTAAGGAAAGCAAATAATATGCTTTTGGCTTTTTCTTGTGCTACAGGAGAGAGAGGTAAACAGACCCCAGAGGCAAGGCAAAACTTGAGGAAACCTGAGCAATTTACTGCTCTGGGTGGAAGATAATTTACTGGTTTAAAGCAGGGGTCCCCAACCCCCAGTCTGTGGACTGGTACCGGGCCACAGCATGCCAGTAACCAATCCAAACAAACAAGTAAAGCCCTATCCGCGGGATGTAGGCAGCACACAAAAACACACACCCTCCGGTCTGCAGAAAAACTTCTCTCCATGGAACCGGTCCCTGGTACCCAAAAGGTTGGGGACTTCTGTTTTAAAGAACATACATTCCATTGATCTACATATGAATGGGTCAAATTTAACTTCAGAGAGGAAAAAACCTTTCTGTTGTTCTATTTCTATTGTTTCTGATGTTTCAGTTATTGCAAGTTTCTTTTTTAGTTTCAAAAAGAAAACTCAAACTATTACTCAACAGGATCTATCAGAGTTCCTTTCCCTATAAATCAAACTCTGACTGATAGACACATCAAGCTAAGCCATGGCTTAATGCAGGTATAGAGGTTTTTATTCATTGAATATGATATTGAACTGTAAATTGCTGCTGCACCATTGGAACAAATTGCTACTCACTGAGTAGAATAGAATAGAATAGAATAGAATAGAATAGAATAGAATAGAATAGAATAGAATAGAATAGAATAGAATAGAATAGAATAGAATAGAACAGAACAGAACAGAACAGAACAGAACAGAACAGAATAGAATAGAATAGAATAGAATAGAATAGAATAGAATAGAATAGAATCTGGAAGGGACATTGGAGTTCTTCTAGTCCAGCCCCCTGATCAAGCAGGGGAACCTATACTATTTCAGACAAGTGACTATCCAGTGTCTTCTTAAATTTTCACTGTATTTTCGATTCGGTGCCAGTTTTAATTTGTTTGGTGACAGTTCCTTTGCTGAATCACTTTCCTTTTGCACTGATGAAGAATGAAGAATTTCTCCACATTTATTAATATGCACCACTACCTTGGTGGTCAGGTGGCTGGTTGGCCCTTCTTCCTCTCTCCTTCTCCTCACTGCCTGCTGGCCTCTCCTTCCACAGCCTGTGCTTCTTCACTTATCCCTCTGCTTGTCTCACAGAAGCCTCTCTGCTTCTCCATCTTTCTCCTCACTGCTTGTCTCCTCCCCCCTCTCTCTCACACACACACTTCTTCCCCAAAGCCTTCCCTATCTCATACATACTTCTCCCCAAAAGCTTTTCCTCTCACACACACACACTTGTCCCCCAAAGGCTTCCCTCTCTCTCATGCACACTTCTCCCCAAAAGCCTTCCCTCTCTCTGGCAAAAGCCTTTTCTCTTCTGACTCTTTCTCCAGTGTCTTTTTTTTCTCTCCCTCTCCCGCCAAAACTGCCTCCTTTTATATCCTCTCCTGTCTCCACCCCCCTCCTCCTTTCTCTTCTGGGTGTGCCAGAAGTGCCGATCCTGGGGCCTTTGCCTTGACCCAGCAGTCCTGCAGCTCTTGATGACTCTCTTATGGCAAGTCCTGTGCTGTGCCACTTTAGCTCATTCCCTCCCTCTGCTACACTTGTCTAGGCTAGGCAAGGTCACATACCATCTGCCAGGTGCCAATGTACCACCGGTGGTACGTGTACCACCGGTTGAAAAGCCCTGGTCTATAGCTACAGAATACTAATTACTACTTCCATTTGTCTTCTGCTCCAGGGGTACTTCCAGCAAAAGGGAAGAAAAAGAATTAATTGTTGGCTACTGGGATGAAATTGCTGCTTGCATAGGGGTTAAGCCCAATGTGCCATTACTTTTACTACAGGACCCCAAACTAGCTTTAAAAATCTTCTTTGGTCCTTGTACCTCTTACCAGTATCGCCTTTGTGGACCTGGAAAGTGGAAGAAAGCTAGAAATGCAATTCTGACTCAGTGGGACCGTGTTCTCAAACCCCTGAACACTCGGGTCATAGACAATTCTTCAAAACATATCCTGCCATCCCTCTGGAAAAAAATATTTCACTTCACTGCATTCTTTGGAATAATTATATTCATGTTTACATACTTCTGTACTCATTTTATACCAAATAAGAAAAACACTTAGTATCATGTTCATATATATCAAGTTTGTACTTTAATCCCAGGTGTAGGTGCTGTATACATCTTAGAACTTTATTTCATAATTTTACAGCAGGAATACAAAGTAATCTAGCATCAAAGCAGCATACAAAATGGGAAAAAAATCTTGTAATATACAGTATTTTTGCTCAAAATGTTTATGTCCAATTGGAACTTATTTCCTGATATGTTCACCCCATGAAACCTGAGTGATTGTTTCACAGATTATGCAGAATAGCACCCTGACTTTATGTGAAACTGCAACTTTTGTATTCTATTTACTTTTCTATGATATTCCCAATTTTCATCAGATTCAAGCAACCTGTAGACAACTGTCCTATAATCCTTCCTTATTGACTAATTGTTGTTTCTGATATTGTAAATTCTAAACTGTATCGACTAGTTTAAAATTAAAATGCAATGAAGTATAACTTAAAATGTGTCAAGCAAACATTTACATTCACTAAATGTATTATTATCACCCTCATATCTCTACAAAATACATGTCATGTGAGTCTAGTTATGAAATATAGTCATCTCACTTTATGGAATGAGGGATCTTTCAATAGGAGACTTCTCCTGGAATCAAATCACAAAATGACTTGCACATTCCCATTTTTTAAAGAGGCAATTAAACCTTTAAAGTTTTTGGAGACCTTGAGTTGCTGCTGACTGACTGAAATAATACAAATAACGTTATGTCCTTCTAACCCCACCAGGAACATATCCCAGGATCAATGTTACATGTTGTCCCCAGTCCTCGGCTAAGGTAGCCTTGAACTCATCTTTACCTATTCTGGTTTTAAAATATTGGTTTTCTTTTTCCCTAGACAGTCTTTGTTGTTGACAAGTTGTATTTGTTGTTAACAAGTTAAATGAAGTGAATAGCAATGCAGCCGGGGACTGGCATTTGCAAACTCTGACTAATCCCCTCAGGCTGCTTGTGAGCAGACAGCTCTTCCCCTTAGTTGATGGAACCTACTCTCTATGACCATTTTGGATGGACACCTGGATTCTATGAAAGCATATGCTCAGGTAATTCCTGACTGGGGCTCTCAAATCACTTTTCAGGGCTTGCATGGATGCCCGATATGCACAGGTTTAGTACATTTTTCAAGAAAAACCTTTTTCCTGTGTGGCACAAAAGGTTGATTTCAATAAGGAAAGTGCTGGATTTTCCCAGCTTTATTGTAAGTGGTTTGGTCACTCATAAGTATATCATACACTTTGCATTCCTTCTGTTCACAAGGGTTTCTTATGGAAGTCTGCTTTGCTCTGATGATTTTGCCTCCTCCATAGGCTACTTTTAGCTGGTGCCAGCAATGGTCTCTTGTTGAAAGTACTATCATTTCTTTGAAGCACAACTCAAAAGAGTTTATCCATTATTGATTACTCCCTCCTGTTTCACCACATGCTCTGCCTCTATGCCTGTTCGCACCAACTAATAGATGAAGCATAGGGAGCATCCTCAAAGCATTTTGGAACCTCACCTCCAAACTTGTCATCTGATATCCAGATTATTTCTAAACACTTGTCTAGCAATCTCTTTAAAGTGTGGTAAGCCTGCATCCAAAATTAGCCCAGCTGAAAAGTCTTAGGGCTGGAGGAATGCAGTACCTCCACCTGCTAGCAGGGTAACTTAACATGCATCAAAGTCACCATTGAAAGCATCCTCCTATACGTGCTCCACCCTGCCACACCACGTTAATGGCGATTTAGAACCAGCTGTTGGAAGGTGACAAGCAAACCTCCTAAAACCATACTGGTAGATTATCAAAACAAGCTTCAAGCCCATTCCACTATGCAGGCAAAAGAAAAGAGAACAAGAATGTGTACACCTATTTCAGTATAATTAGGGCCTGCATGTGACACACAGCAGATGTCATGGTTCTGATAGATGAGACCAATCAAAGCAGAACTCTGAGGCTTGACTTTTCCTGTAAGAACATGTTTATTGGTTACAAAGTATCAGCATGGTCAAAGTGAAACCAAGACTAAAGTTCCCTCCAAAAAGTAACAGTATTACAAAGTTAAACTTCCTACCCCATAGCCTATGCAATCAACTACGTTTCCCAATAAAATAGTTTGGTGAGCTTTCTAACATTAGGTTCAACCCCCCAGCTGAGGGAACAGAAATGACCTTGGTTCCCACAGACAGAGAATTGTTTAGGCTAGCATAAAACCTCCCATTCCTCCCCCCAATCTTGTGGCAACCAAAAACGAGCAAGATGGCTTCAGCCAGGTTCGTTGCAGAGTTGACAGCAGTCACTAAAATTGTTTTATAATGGCTTTGTTATCTTTTCTTCACTAAATCTACATATTAAAGGCTCTCTTGTCCTTGAATGTCTGCTTATCTATTTCTAGTCTGGCTTGCCAAGAGAAGCCTGACAAACATGATTGGTAGTATAGTACTTCCTAGGGATAGGTGCTGCTACACCAAAGGGGAAATTAAGCTGGGGAAATTCATTTGTCCCATATTAAAACTGTCAAGATTGGAGGACACTACTTTTTATTGAGGCAACATGAGGTTTAGAGTGGGATAGGACAATTTATGTCAGCAGAGGTAATGGAGGCAATTTTTTTAAAAAAATCTATTGTAAAACTACCCACACTAAGCAAGTACTCCACTACCAAAGTCACAAGCCAACCTTCCACAAAAGAAGCTACGTAAAACAAGCACAAACACACTCCAACAACCCTGAACTTCAGGAAAATGAAAACAGTCTATATAACATCTTCCAACACAACTTTATCAAACGTACCTGATCATTCAACCCACTACAGCACAACCAACACAAGCTATGAAAAGGATAATACTGCCATACATTAAAATATTTTAGAAACAACCAACAGACTACTACAACCACATAGCATCACTTAGCACACAAAGCAAGTAAAGTCCTCCAAAACATCTTAAGTAAACCAAAAGGCCCAGCAACCACACAAAAAAAACACCAGGAGTCATTTATTCTACAACACATAGTGTAAGGACTGTCACTATATAGAATAAACAGGCAAAGACCAGCAGAGCACATCCACGAACACCAACTAGCAGTCAGCAGTCAATGAAAACTCATTCATTGCACAACACATGGACAGACTTAATCATAGTTTCAATTGAGAATTCTTGACCAAACCAAGCCTGGAGAAACTAGAGAATTCCTGAAAACCTGGCACTCAGACAAATCATCCATCAATAGGAACACAGATATACATCTACATATCATTCAAAAGAGACAATCAACAAGCTAATAAGGAAACAAAAAGACCAAAATATCTCATTCCCAGCAATAAACACTCAAAAATTAATCAGAGATTAACACCAGAGCAACAATTAAGCAGTGAATAATAGCCCAGAGAACTTCCAACTCAGACAAACAATCAAACAGCAAGCATCAGCCTGATCAAGGAACTACCCTAACGTTTGTATATAAATAGCAAGCAAACTCCACTCCCTTCTAGCACTGATGATGTTACCTACCAGTAGCAGTTGGATAATGAAAATAACCAAGCTCACAGAGCACCACTATTTTGGCTACAGCCTGGGGACCTCGGCAAGATACAAAGCAATTGGTTGGAACCTGCAAGAAAACGGAGGTCCAGAAGGTCCGCAGCCTTAAAGCCCGCCCCCCAGAGAGAGAAAGAGAGAGAGAAACACAAGTGCCCCCCCCTCTCTCTCTCTCTCACACACACACACACACACACACACAGAGACTGGGGGAAGAGGCCTGGCAGACCAAGGGCAGGAGACGAACGCTGGTGGAGACCCAGCCATATAAGAATGTCCGTGGTGTGTCAGCCATGGTGGGGTGCCTGAGATGCAGTAGGTGTCTTAAGGCAGCCGTGTCCATTTGTCCCATTCCGTTCGGGCTGGTTCCTCCTCCTCTTGATCCCTGCGAGAGCAAAATAGAAAAACTTGTGTGTGGGAGTGCGTGTGGGTGCTTGGACTGGATTAATGAATGAATGGGCAGAAAAAGAGAGAGGGATAGGGAGGGAGAGAAAGGGAGATAGAGAGGGAAGGAGAGGGAGGGTGAGAGAGGGAGGGACAGGGAGAGAGAGAGAGGGAGGGAGAGAGAGAATATGAATATATGTGGTTGTCCTTACTGGACTTTCAGTAAAGAACGTTTAATGAAATATTTTGATTTTTTTTTAATTAAGGGGTGAGATAAAAGGTAAAGGTAAAGGTTCCCCCGCACATGCATGCTAGTCGTTTCCGACTCTAGGGGCTGGTGCTCATCTCCGTTTCAAAGCCAAAGAGCCAGCGCTTGTCCAAGGACGTCTCCGTGGTCATGTGGCCGACATGACTAGACGCCAAAGGCGCACAGAACGCTGTTACCTTCCCACCGTAGTAGCTCCTCCCTCACATCCTGATTAAGCAGGAAGCGAGTCACCCTAAACAGGGCGGCTGGGCGATTATCTGTGGATGCGATGAGGGCAGCAAAATAGTTAGACTTCGCTGCCTCTATCGCCGCAAGATAAGACCTCGTAGAGGTTCTTAGCCGCAATCGGTCAGATTCAGACCGGCTGGACCTCCAACAGCTCTCTAGGCCCCGTCTCTGACGCTTCATCTCCCGGAGCTCCGCAGAAAACCATGGAGCCCACCAGGATCTGCGCCAGGTCAGGGGCCGCATGGGGACAACACGGTTGAGTGCCTCCGTGGCTGCCCTTTCCCAGGCCTCCACCAAGGCATCGACTGGGCTGTGAGCGAAGGCGGCAGGCACAGACCCAAGCGCCACCTGGAACCGTTCAGGGTCCATTAGGCGCCTGGGGCAGAACCACCTGGTCGGTTCCACAGCTCAGCGACGGGGGGTGGCAAAGCGGAAGGCCAGCCGCAGGAGATGATGATCGGTCCATGACAGGGGTATAATAGCTGGAAATCCCCCTCCCAGATCATCTAGCCACCGACCAGATAAGAAGACAAGGTCGAGTATGTGACCCCCCTCATGAGTCGGGCCCTGAATTACTTGGGTCAGGTCCATGGCCGTCATAGAGGCCATGAACTCCCAAGCCAGCTCTGATGAGCCCCCCAGGGATGGCAGGTTAAAGTCCCCCAGAACCATAAGTCTAGGGAACTCAACCGCCAACCCTGAGAGGATGTTGAGGAGCTCGGGCAGGGCTGCTGCTACGCAGCTGGGCAAGAGGTACACCAGTAACAGACCCAACTGAGCCCCAGGGCCGCATCTCAGGAGGAGTGACTCACACCCGAGTATCTGGACAACGGTGGCCTTCCGCAGACATAAGGTCTCCCTCACAACTACCGCCACACCCCCGCCCCTACCCTGAGCCCAGGGCCGGTGAAGCACACGGAAACCTGGTGGGCAAAGTTCGGTCAGAGGGACACCTCCCTCTGGGCCCAACCAGGTCTCTGTAATGCAAGCCAGGTCTGCACACTCCTCCTCGACCAAATCTCGAATGAGAAGAGCCTTGGTAACTACGGACCTGGCATTAAAATACACCAGTCTGAGCTCAGGGGCCTGCTTGCATTTTCACACAGCCTCTCCCTTTTCCCTAACAAAAGGTCCTGTGCTCTGGCCAAACTCCCATGCTTTCCAGGCTCTGCCACTTGAACAGATTCTTTCTGCGGTTAGGAAAGACCAGAGGGAGCAAAATCCAACTGTGATTGGGAAAAGGATCTTCTCACTCACACACACAGACATACACACATTCTCTCACACCCTGGGCTTTAAAGTTAAAATTTAGAGGTACTCACCTTCTTTCCAAAGCAGCCCTTGAGCTCAACCCAAAACTCCCTTTACTACTGTGGCTCCACATAGGCAGGGCCTGGGAGAACCATCCACAGACACAAGGGGTCTGTTGCCAGAAAGATGGGGGCTTACCAGTCCATTGGAGAGGTTAGCTTGGAGTTCCATCCTGGGTGAAAAATTGTTGAAGGAAAAGTCTTCATCAGGGTTCAGTACAAGCCGGGAATAAACAACATGGCAGCTGCTTTAGAAATAAGGTTGCAGTTTACTGAACAGGAGAGCCAGACAGAAAGGTGGCTCTGGGGAAAAAGAGAAAGAGCACATGTAGGGAATAGGTTTTTTATACCCTCTGTGGCTCTTGAGGATGTTTCCTGTTCCTGTTTGAGGCTTTGTATTTCCTGTGTCATGTACTTTGACCTGAGTCTGTGTGTGCCCCTTTGGCATCTATGGTTTAATCCTATTATGTCCTGTCTTAGATTTTGGGTGGGGTATGTAGATTTTAGGTGTCTGTCTTCCTAAGCTTCTAGCTGGAGGGCTACAACCTTCCTGAATGGATTATTACATATGCATTTCTATAGAACTGGTTTCTGCTGGAGGGAGACTTGGGGCATGCTTTTCTGCCTCTTTAAAATCTTTTGAGGAAATATAATATTCTGCCCTTTTAATATTTCCTTCTCTGGGGGGCTGACTTCCCACAATTTGAAGGCACTGGATCTGGAATTAATTAAGCACCGGTATTTAGCTTTATGTAAGAGTTTACTACCCGCTTTTGGCTGCATTCCCAAGCAGCCCAATTCTGGCAGACCTGGTCCTCCACCATAGGCCTCACACCGTTTTCGGGCATGTGCATTAGCACTGGCCTCCTTAATCCCGCATTTGGTTCACCCCACTATAAATTTTGCCTACAGAAGGTGGCCCTCTAGGCATCTTGCATTCCACACTGGGCTCCATGCTAGCAAGCCAGGCTTCTTGCCCATTTCAGCCGAGATGTCTAGGAATAGGAAATAAAAGAATGCCTGCCGCTGGATGGTTTACAATATAGGAACGTTTAAACGACTAGTTGTGCAAACAGTCCAAAAAAACTGCAAGAGACTAAAAAAGGCAGACAATATTTGCTTTTAAGATTACGCCTGCCACTGAGGACTAGATAACTATCCCGTTCATCTATTGCACAAAAATCATAACAATAAAGAGCCCTGTGATACAGCGTTTTAATAAATTTATCTTCACTTTGATTTTGTGGCTCATGACGACTATGAGATAAATGGGAGAAAGCACTGGTTGCATAGGAACGTGATAAATAGCATCGGAAATAGGCCGGATTGTTAGCCCGTTTAGGAGATAAATCGCTAGATAATCATCAGAAATAAGCTGCAGAGAATCTTGAATTTCCTCGGTGGATATGCCTGTAAACGTGAGCGTGGAGGCAAATTTACTCCCTCTTTGCGTAGGCTGATGGACCTTCGGAGGCGCAACAGGTATTAGAAGCACGTTACAGCAGGGGTCTTCAAACTTGGCCCTTTTATGACTTGTGGACTTCAACTCCCAGAATTCCTCAGCCAGCTTTGCTGGCTGAGGAATTCTGGAAGTTGAAGTCCACAAGTCATAAAAGGGCCAAGTTTGAAGACCCCTGCGTTACAGTTTCCGCGGCTCCCGGTAGGGGGCGCAAACGCTCGGCTCGGAAGAGAGACTGGCGCCCCCACCGGAACAGTAGCTGGGTCACGTGGCTCGCCAGCGCTACGTGCGTGCTGAAGTCAGACGCTGTTAGGCGCCGCCGGTTTGGCTATTCGCCCGCCATTTTGGCCCGCTCTGCGTGAAAGCAGCTCAGGCGGTCGCTTCGGCCTCGGTAAGTGGGATTCCCGAGGCGGCGTTACCTGGCAAGTAGCGGAGGCCGAGGAAGCGAAGGAGAAGGGGGAGGGAAATACGGCGCCGGCGATGCTTTAAAAGGCTCCGGGCGGGGGGGGGAGAATCCCCCGCCGGAGAGAGTCGGGTGGCTCGCGGCGAGCCCCGACTGAAGCCGGGAGCCAGTGCAGAGAGAGAGAGAGAGAGAGCATCGTCCTTTCCCTTGCGCTTTTTTTTGGGGGGGGGGGTTTCTAAAGGATGAACTGGAAGACCCGCGCCTTGAGCTTCCTATTTTACTCCTCTAACTCAGGACAAAAGGAAAATTGGGGGGGAGGGGGACAGAGAAGACCGCCGGAATCGGAGATATTTTTTTTTTTGTAACATCCGGTTGTTTCGTCTTCAAGGTTCCGGCGTCGTTTCCTAACGATTTTTTCCCAACCCCAATTCTCTAAACCAGGGGTCTTCAAAACTTGGCCCTTTTATGACTTGTGGACTTCAACTCCCAGAATTCCTCAGCCAGCAAAGCTGGCTGAGGAATTCTGGGAGTTGAAGTCCACAAGTCATAAAAGGGCCAAGTTTGAAGACCCCTGCTCTAAACGGCCTCGGTTATTCTTTTGATTCTCACCTTTTCACGCCTCTTCCTGAATTTCTCTCCTTTCAGATTTTGTTCCTTCTGGGGAACGTGACTTAAACTTACGTGACTAAGCCCGGCCTAAGATTGCTCAAGGCTGCTTCTTCCTGTGCTTGCGTTAAATTTGAGGGTAATTTCTTTATGGTGAGGCTAAGGATTAAAAGGGAAAAAAAATTAAGGACTTGCGCTAGTAATACAGGGTTGTTGGGGGGAAAAATAGGGAGGAAGGAATATTGTATATGTTCGCTGCCTTGAGCTACTTAGAAAGTAATAAAGGCGGGATAAAAAAAATAATAAATAAAACAACCCATTCGGATCAGGCAAATCTGCCCCTCAATGAACTGGCAGGAAGGACAATTGTGTGACAGTAATAGGTCAGTTAGAAATTAGTGTAGTACCAGTATGTGATTGAATTGAAAAATAAGACATTCCTTGCTGGTCATCTGGATGTGGAGGTTTTTATCAGAAGCTTTTTTTTTCTGGAAAAGTACAGATATTTTCCAGTTGAAATACTCCTTCCAACATATTTCCAGCTTTTATTTTTCCTGTGGTTTTTCCCAACCCTTTGGTAGTTTAATGATATGAATCCTTGGAGCTGACATACTTTTCCTAGAAGAAATTACAGGTGACTGCCACAGAATGGATGAATTTGTAAAATTGGTTGTCAGCCCTTTAAGGTAGCCCAGACAAGCATAAAACTATGTCTTTGAACATTATCTTAGAAGCCTGAAACCATTTCTCCCCTCTCCTTTTCTTTTACTTTCCAGAAAACCAGGGAGAGATCTTTCTAGATGCTTCCTTCCCACCTCCTTTTTCCTTTTGTGCTCTGAGATACCTTTTGCATAACAATTGTCTAATCTGCAGCTCTTCCTCTTATCCTCCAAGGTCATTCTTGCATATCATTTGGAAATTTAGGTCTCACTTTGTCTGATACCAAAAAAAAGTATAGGAGGCAAAATGTAACTAAGTAGACAGTTCTCTCAAAGATGCTTTTTTTCCCCCAAAAAGCAGCTGGACTTCTTGGTGGGTTTTTTTGTTTGTTTGTTTGAAAACATTTCACTTCTCAGAGCTAACTGAAAAAAGCACTTGGTTCCTGGATGATTGAGAATAACCATAGGCATTCAAATGTAGACAGTTGCTGATAAGGAAATAAAATCCCAGCTTTTTAAAATTATTGTCCTAATCACAGTCCTACCGGATAAACTATTTGAATGATATTTTTTCTGTGGTAGCCTACACTTAACAGAACATTCTCCATCACAGAAGTATGCACAGTCACTTTTTTTATTAATGTTCCATAAAGAAGCTAAGACTATTTTCAGCAAATCTTGGGTCCCTAGGTACCAGGGTCCCTGGTATTCATCTGCCATATTTAACTTTTAATATTATGTATTTTTATTTTGTGTACTGTAATATGCTATCTAGAGATCTCCAGGATTATAAACATTGCAAATAAATCTTAAGGCTGTATTTTTGGAGCAATGAAAGGTTCAAGGCAATCTCTTCTTTGTGGTGATTTTAGGGGAGAGGGGACCCAATGCAACAACCCATACTTCTTTTCTAGTTCAAAGGTAAAGTAAACGACAGTAAGGAATCTTCATTCTAATAATAAAAATGACAGTATTTTTAGCAAGGTTATATTATCTTTTTCTCATTTCCTTTAATTAGTGGCTTTGTTGTGTGAGTATTTTTGAATATCAGTTGTCTGAATGCGGTATATACCATGTTTCCCCCAAAAGAGGAACCAGCTCTTATTTGGGGTGGGGGGTGGGGGGTCTTTTATACTCACCGACAGCCCCGCCCAGCCGGTCCACTTCTTCTGACCGAAGGAGCAGCTTCATTCTTCAGCTGCATTCCGGCCTGCATTTTTCAGTCAGGTCTTTCCAGAAGGCCTCTGCAGCCGAGTACCAAGCAATGGATTCAATCCATAGCTTGGTCCTTGCCTGCAGAGCCGAACTATGGATTGAATCCATAGCTTGGTTCTGGCTGCACAGGCCTTCTAGAAAGGCCTGTGACACAGGAGACACCACAGAAGAAGTGGGCTAGCAAGGAGAGGCCTGGTTGCAAAGTAAGTGAGTGCGGGATGCGTGGGGCAGCTGCACTCCCCCATCCCCGCCCTAGCTTGATTTTTAGGTGTGTGCCTCCCCCCCCCCAAGCGGGCTTATTTTGGGGGTAGGCCTTACTTTTGGGGAAATACAGTATAAGTGATCTCTTTTCTATATAGATTGCTGCTAAAACAGTTAAGTCTATATGTTGGTTGAAGTCATGGCTAAGAACTAAACTTTATATTAACAGGTCTTGTATCTGGTGGTTCTTTTGTCCTGAATACTTAGGTAGTTCCTCTTTATTGCTAAATCTGAATCAGCCAGGTAAGATTGCAAATCATATTCTGATCTAGATTGGAAAAAAATCACCTTCAGTTTAGATAAAGTTGATCAAAGTGAAGTAGAATGATATAAGGAATATTCCAAATGAAAGGCTCATTTATATAACAGTAAATTGGCAATCTTAATGCTAATAGATGGATGATCCCTGAGTAAAAATGATACGAATAAAAAGTAATTATGCGATTGTTATCTTGATTACAGAGATACGTGTTATTATTTTAAGACTGTTCTCACAACTCAGTTAACCATAAACCTAGATATGATATTTTAAGACAATGTTTTCACAACTCAGTTAACCATAAACCTAGATTGCCAAATCTTGCTTCAAGACTGCCAAGTTGGTAGCTGTTCAAGCCTACATAAGTAATTGTAAACCTCAAAGAGTTGGAAGTAATTTAGCAAAACACTTTAATTTTACAATTTAATGTATAGTGAGGACACAGTCATGTTGGTATAATTAAGTTGAAATTGTGTTCAACTTCTACTTGGAATGTATTTTATAGAACTAGTGATACATTATATTAAAGAAGATTTCATTTATTCACTCTTGTACATAACAATATTTTATCACTTCCTGTACTGACCTTATCTCTAGGATACAAAAAATTCAAGCTCTAATTTGAATAAGTTCTCTATTGAAAAGTTAAAAGGTAAATGTTTCTCTGAACTGTTCCAACATGATACATGCATTTAGATTATGCCTGATATTGGATTATAATATATCTTTTTAATATGTTGACTTTCATTTTTCTTATTTTGTTCATGAAAAAGTATGGTTATTTTTCTTTCCCCACACCTCAGCAATTTCCTTTTAAAAACAATTCCTGGTACTTCATGTCCCTCTTTAAAAGTGCCATGTCAAGTTACATTATGTGGATTAAAGTACCTTTATGTATAGACTTGAAATGTTTTTGAAACCATGACACCAACATCTACCTCTTGTAGATTCTTTTACGTTAAAGCAGTGATGCCTGCATCAAAAAAGTATGTTCTTTTTCCAAATTAAATTAATTTTAATCAAATTTTTACTGCATTAGTTAATTCTGTGCTTTGTTTTCAATGTAATATTTCAATTCCTTGAAGAATTAGGTTTTCATTATTTGGAAGCACAGTGAGAAGGTAGTAAAAGTGATGTTTTCACAGTGCAAATACTTGAGCAGAGGAAAATAACTAGTCTGTTAATGAACAATGAAGATAATAGAAGATCCATATTATCAGAACCAGAATTTAAGATAGATCAGCAGACATCACTCACATACTCAAATATTTATGCAAATATAAAAACTTTAAAACAATGGCATATATTAAGTTTAGAATCCACAATGCATACTGCAATAGTCTGGCTTTCCTGGACTGTGCAATACACTTACTAAGGAAGACAGAAGCTCCTCATAGAAGTATAGAGAAAACTCATACACAGCGATCAGTGTTTACATTTTGATTCTTACTGCCCTCTAGAGCACAAACATGATCACAACCCTATACCATCATCATCATCAATGATATGGTTGATGACTCAGTCAGGGGTTATGATCTGGCCAACTTCTGGCCATTTTATGCTGCTGCAATCTTGCCCGTTCTTTATTAATCACTGGTTACAGGCCTTGATGGCCAACTTGCCTTGAACTGTGAAAGAGGCTGGATACCCTGGTTTTTGCAGAGCCACAAGAGGGATTGGCAGTAAAGGCAGTGCACAGTATGCTGACATACTTTCCTGCTGTCTCATAGTGTGAAGCAAAGTATTTGTGTGTGTTTGGTTGTTCCCTCTGTCAGGTACTATTCTATATGTAAAATACCACACTCTAAAACTATTTATGTACTGAGAAAGCTGACATTGGTGAAATAATGATATCCATTTAACTTACAGCTAAGTTACAGAATGCTTAAAGTTATAAATATGTATTTCCCTTTGAGACAGATTCTTCCAAGAGTCCAATTGACAATGCTGCTATAATATAAAGAATTTGTTCCTCTTTGAGGCCATCCATGTTCAACAGACAATTACTAATACATTAGACAGGCAGACCATTTTTTTATGGACTTTTGATTTCCGTAGAAGTATTTTCAAGGCTTTTATGGTTTCACAGTGAGCAAGATTTAATGTTTAATCACAGTGTATATGCATTTGCCTTGAGGTATTCTGCTAGTAAGTATTCTGCTAGTACTGCCATTTGTTTTTCTTAAGACTTTTGCACTTTAAAAGAGATTTTATACTGTGCAGATCATTCAGCAATTACAGATGTTTCTTACATGATTGAGCTATAATTTTGTTTCCTTTTTTAAAAAAAAATTCAGTGCAGAGGTTGACATAAAAACAGTATTGTTATTAAAAAACAAAGGGATTTCTTCAACTGCATCTCTAATTAGATAGTTCTGTAATAGAGTATTTGTTGTTAACACACTATATTCAAGTTAAAACACTATATCCAAGTTCCTGTAATCTTAAGAATATTACAGTGTATTCCCTAAAAATTCCACTTGCAGTTTAGCATACTGTTTATACCTTATGAAAGTAGAGTAGATTTTATATATGCTATTTTCAGTTTGCTGTCCTAAGTTATAAGACAGTGAAATTTAAAAAGGGTTGTAGTTTTATATTTTTATGTGTTTGCATTCTATTTTAGCTAGAATCTTATATTCACTGTATGGATACTGTACAGTAGTCTTCTGAGATGTTTTGCTTGCTGTTGCAACTTAAAACTTATTTTTAAGCTTAATTTTTTGGGAAGAGCTCTGAATAAGTGATTCTTTGCAGACTGGAAGTGCTAGGGTCTTTTTCCTTGCATGTGTTTACATATTTAATAGCTTACTGTATGAAATGCTCTTCTAAATCTGGCAGTGTTAAGCTATGTCCTGATGCTTGTTTACTTGGTGCAATACCTTACAAATTACCCCATTGTACTTTAATGCAAATCCAATCTTTCTGCGTTAAATTTCATTTCTGAATTAAATGTTTTAAATGCTGTTCAGCAAGGAAGAATAGATTAATTCCAAGTAGGTTATCATCTTAGTAAACAAACACTGTGTTTTAAATTACAACTATCATTTTAATCTTTATAACTTCTAGACTAGTTAAATCAATTTACGGTATAAAAATTTTGGTATTGTTGGTGCATATGTTGGGTGAGCCATTACAAATTGATATTTTATATATGCAGCAATGGAATATAGAGTTCATACATAGTACATTGAAAACAAATCTGTAATGGAAACATTTTTAAATTGTTGCTTTTATACAAGAATCTTTCCTTATATCTAACTCAATTTTGCATATTAGCTAGATTTTGTTAACAGTATCTAGCTGCAAAATATAGAAGAAGTGATCTTTTTTGGGTTAGAAGAGAGATGCAGAAGGCTGAAGAGACAAATATAAATCCAAAACTTAGCTGTCAACCTCAGCTCAGTACTAAAAAGCTCAATTAGATCAATAAGCCATAGCTACATTTTCTGTCTCATTCTCCAACTAGTGGAAAACATGAAAGAGTAAGCATCAAGCTTCATTTTTTAGTGAGAAAATATTACGAGGAAACTCATTGTTTTCCCTTTCTTTAGAAGGGAGGACCAAATAGGTTATTAATTATCACTCTTGCAAATGAGCCAAGATTCACTGGTTACATTACTTTTTATTTACCCTGTTTTATCTAACTTTAAAATATTGAAAAATAGCATCTATTGATGGATATTTTTAAAGGCAATACTAATATGTTGAATTGATAATTACTTCTCGACATAAGCATAGTGGTTTGCCACTCAAATTGTTTAAGCTAGATAGACTAACATGAGTGAAAACCTACGGTATGTTCTGTTTTCTGTAGTTTGATGAAACCAGATAGACTAACATAACATGAGTGAAAACCTATGTTCTGTTTTCTGTAGTTTGATGAAACTGATCTCAAATACTTTATGGCAATAGCCATACATGGAAATATTTTGAATTTATAGTCTAGCACAGGGGTAGGCAACCTTGGCTCTGGCTCAGGAATTCTGGGAGTTGAAGTCCACAAATCATAAAGAGCCAAGGTTGCCTACCCCTGGTCTAGCACATTGGTTAGCAAACATTTTTTGTAAATAGCTACATCCATCTCCCACAGTAGTTGGCTATTGAAAAGCCACTACCCTTACCCTGGACACCCCCATCCTGAGTTCCACTTCTAAACGCTGGTTTTGGTGGCGGCTCAGGCCTGGTGATCTGCTACCCTCTTATCCATCCAGTCCTTAGCTTGCAGACTATGTAAAACCAGGTGGTGTGCCAGATTTAGCTGTTGGACAATAACTTGCTGGCCCCTGGCCTAGAAGATTGATAATTGGGCTAAGAAATGAGTATATCTGTAGAGAGTTTGATTATATGAACCTTGAGGCATAAATCTTAATGTTAACTACTCCAAATGCATGTATATAGATAGATTCAAGCACAAGGCTACTTGAAGCATTTTAGTAGCATTCATTTTAGATTGCCCCATCTCTTTAATACATTTCAATTTTGATATTTGTCTTCCTGTTACTAAAAATCAGATTTTTAACAGGATTTCTGCAACACACTGAACAAGAGCCTTGGTGGAGCAGTGGGCTAATGCCTCCTTAAGTAACACCAGCTGCCTGCAATTAGTGCAGGTTCGAGTCCCACCAGGCTCAAGGTTGACTCAGCCTTCCATCCTTCCGAGGTAGGTAAAATGAGGACCCAGATTGTTGGGGGCAATTAAGCTGACTTTGTAATAATGCTGCTTGGGGGCCCCCCGAAAGCCCTAATAAGCAGGCATATACATAGAATGAAGGCTATTGCTAAGCACATTGGTTTGTGCTTAAATTGTAAGCCGCCCTGAGTCTTCGGAGAAGGGCGGGATATAAATGGGATTAAAATAAAAATTAAATAAATTTGATCTGTCGTGCTATTTCATATATTGGAAAGAACTACAACAGTTTTTAATGGAGCAGCTGCACTACATTCTGGATATCCCAATTCTCATGGTAATTACATCTTTGCATGATGTAACGAGTGTTCTTTTTTAGGTTGTTTTGATTAGTCAGTTTATTGTCCCTTTTCAGGGGGTGAGCAAGGAGATTCCAGACTCGATGAACTGAAATGTCTGAGAAGCCAAGCCAGAGCACAAAAGCAAAGGACGGGAAAACGAAGTATGCAACACTTAGTTTATTCAATACATATAAAGGAAAGACTCTGGAAACACAGAAAACTACAGGTATGTTTGTTAAAACTAAACATTTACTAGGTCTGTTACTCGGATATAATTTTGTTTTGTGCAGAAATATCAAAGCTTAAGGCGTTTTAACTTCAGATTTTCAATTTTGCAACCTAGTTACCTTTATTAATTTATGTGCCTGACAGTGTTATAGTCAGTAGTCAGATATTTTTAAATCATGATACTAAAAGGGCTGTCACTAAAAAGGCTTCTGGCAAGATTGTATGTAAGTACCAGTGTGCTCAGTCTTTTGTTAATCTGCCATTCAGTCCATGAATTTCATCTTCCAGCTCTTAAATATTTGTGTTTGATTTGTATAAATTTTATTACATTGTTCATTGTTTGTATATTTTAATGAAAAACAGTTTGCATCCATAATAAATAATAATATGTGTGCTTGAACAACAAATTCGCAGTGTATACAAGTTCCATAAGCAAGAAGGGAGAAGGAGAATTTCATAATTCCTTTCCTAGTTGCTGCACTTTAAAAGAGAGCAATAAACAAAAATAGAATTAATTTATGCTTGATTTAGGAAACAAAGTTCACTCTATAAATCTTACAGCTTAACATTAGGCTTTGATGATGTTTTGTATTGTTTACTACTTGTTTAAATAAGTCTACGGAAGAATAACCAGATATTTAACATGCTATATTCACTTGTCCCTATATTAATTTAGAAACCAAGAGTTATATTTTTTTCTCCTTCACAATTTGCAAGTAAGTGAGAGGGCGGCAATTTGTTTCTAGTTTTTCAGTGGCCAGAAATATAACTTTTAACAGTATTTTGTCAGAAATTATTCTTTTTGTTTCCAAGAAAAAAAGGGATCTGTAGAAACAATGAATGTATATTAACAGTTCACACTCTCTTTCTTGCATAGTTACAGCTCGTCATGGATTACAAAGTCTTGGGAAAGTTGCCATTTCACGGAGAATGCCCCCTCCAGCTAACCTCCCTAGTCTTAAAGCAGAAAACAAAGGCAACGATCCCAATATAAACATTGTGCCTAAGGATGGCACAGGTTGGGCTTCTAAACAAGAACAGCACGAGGAAGAAAAGTAAGTTGTGCTACGAATCATCCTTCCTGTTACTAATGTAATGTTTTAGCCTATGCTTACAGGAGTGTTAACAGAACACAACAGGTAGTCCTTGCTTAACAACCATTCATTCAGTGACCACTTGGAAGTTACAATATCAATCAACCAATAGTAGTTATGGCTGGTCCTTGAAGCTGCGGCATCCCTGCAATCACATCATATGAATTTGGGTGCTTGGCAGCCTGCCTAAATTTATGACTGTGCAACGCACATCTCAACTCCTCCATCTGCCTGACTCCCTCCCGTATCCCACCTTTTGGCTATCCTGCCTCCATTGCTGCTGCCTATCTCTACTGCCCATCCCCCACCCTCCCCAGCTGACCTTCACCGCCTTCTCCCTCCTGCCAAGGAAGGGCAGCTGATGGCCCTTCACAAGGCTCATTAATAATTATTGGCAATAATGTTAATTATACATTTTATAAGAATTTCATGCAAATACAAGCACTTTAGTTTTCTGATAATTTGTTACTCATATTTCCTCTAAGTACAATATCACATCCTTCAATTTCATTCTCATTCCCATTTGGGAGATAGATATGATTATAATATTGCCTTCATATAAAAGAGCGGAACTATGCAGCCTGCTAATACAGGGCATGATGAGTGAAAATAGAGAAGCCCTGTCATGTCAAATAAGTATTGATAAATGATGCTTCACCACTAATTTTTATAAATGAATACTAGATTCCGCAGATATGAGAAAGATTGTGTCTTTTGAAGCGTTGATATGAGCCCATTCTGGAGTATTTCATCCTTGATTAAACTTGCTAGATTTTGTTGGCAGCATCAGATCATTTTGGGTTTGCTTTATAGGTTTGTTCACTTCCACCATGAAAAAATAAATGAAGGCAAATTGAAATTAGATGGTAGATGTTATTTCTCTTTATGCTAAGAACAGTTTATATCATATAGTTAAAATTATATGATGCAAACTATTTCATGCAAATCCTGATAAGCTTTCTTGAAGTTCATCCCTTTTATTTTGTATTAAAACTTTTGAAATAAGATTGTTGGTAGAAATTCTACCAAGAGAAGTATTGGGAGCTGCATTCATAAATGTGTCTATGTATTCACGTACTGTTGTTCTGCTGTTACCGTAGAAGCTTGCTTTAATGATTTGAAGATTTGAATGCTTCGTTAAAATATGGTTTGCAGTCATTATGTGAGCCATTTTCTCTCAGTCATTTTCAAATTTCTCTTTCTTCAGACAAGCGGAAGTACCACCGGTGCAGCCAAAACCTGCAGTTCCTGCTCCTCCTGAAGCTCCTCCTGTTGTCAAATCTTGGGCTAATACCAAACAGGGTGGACAGGGTGATGGTAAGTGGAGGATAGATGGGCCAGTCTAGCTGAGCCAATAATTCTGCACTGTATTACACTGTAAGACTCATTATTTCTTTCATTTTCTTGTTTACTTGGGTCGTATTAGAGATGTAGTAAGATCATTATTCTTTGTTGAAAGACGGAGCATAGCATTGAAAGTTTCAAGTGTGTAGCAGTTGCCTTCTGAAGAAAAACCCAGGGCAGACTATTTGAAATCAAAGGGTGAGAAGGTAGTATTTGTACAGTGCAACTTTGCTAAAGTGAAAATTGTTTTATGGGGGAAAGTACACGAAAATGCGTGTACGTGCACAGATTAGCTGGTTTTGGGAAGTCTATGCCCGATCAAAGTATGTTCCTGGCAAAAGTTAGTTTGGAGATAGAAGCCAGCAAAAAAAAAAGAAAGAAAAAAGAACCAAGGACATTGATGGCAGTAGCTGAGAAGAAGATTGGCGGCCAATTTGGCTGGGGAGTATGTTGCATTGGGGGAGAGAGGAAAGGAGCTCGGAAGCTCAGACCAGTGAGTTATGCTGTGGTGAGAGCTGCTGTGGAGAAGGAGGGAATTAAGAGATAACTTCATTCCCTCAGTTTGCTTTATACATTTGGAATAACTTTTAGAAAGGATTTTGCTCCATATAAAACAAAAAACATATATTTTTTTTCGGTTTAGTGCACTCTCCCCGAGCCAGAGCTATAAAGGATTCAACCCTCCTGGGTGTGTGATCTGTGTCTAAAGAGTTGATGCAAAAAATTGAAGGATGCTAAGGGAAAACTATTTTGGGCATTATGTCTTGTATATGTGCTATTGTTTGTTTTTTAAGTATGGCTGCTGCTGCTGCTTCTGTGGCTTTGAGGGAGAGTAGAGAGAGAACAGTTCCTCTGGCTTACAAAGGGAAGTTTGAAGCTGGGGAGGGATTTGTCAGATAAGGACAAGTTACATGTATGAAAGTTATTTTTTATGTTGAGTCTTCTTCCATCTTGCAAAATTTTAGACTTAACCTGGCCAGTCTGCATTTTGGTCTTACGATGCTGATTTTAAATTCCCCAAGTTGGATTTCTAATAGCATGATTGTGAATGAGACAGCTAATCCAGTGAATGGGCTTAGTGTAATTGATCTCATTCAGCTCTCTCCCTGTGGGCAATTGATCCAACTCAAATTATAGTGGGTCTTCAACTTTGTGAGCCCTTTTGAATTTTCAGTATTTTGGCATAAATACGAGCTAAACATGATCTGTTCTCTACATATCTCTTCAGTCTAATCAGAGAACCCAATTAAATAAGTCAAAAACATGTAATTTGTTCATTTTTTATTGAGAAAAATGATCCAAAGCTACACATTAAAGGCATAAAACTATCTTTACAAATAGTACTAAAAGTCACCTCTAGGCAAGATAGTCAGCACGCATACATACATCATACTTATATACATACATACTGCAAGCAATTCTGGTCACCATGATACCAAAAAGATACTGAGTTCAGAGAAGAACAACAAAGATGTTAAGGGGTCTGGAGGTTAAATCATACAATGAACAGCTAAGGCAACTAGGAACGTTTAGCCTAACGAGAGAAGGATTGGGATGACATAGCTGTCAGCTTGCCTGCTGCAGATTTTGAAGAAAAGATTGAATAACCTTTTGTCTAGGAGGGAATAAGGATTCACACCTTGGGTAAGGGATTGGACTAGAAGATTTGCAAAGTTCCCTCCAGCCCTATTATTCTGTGTTTCTACATCTTCTGAAGCAATTTGAATTATTATAGAATATATTTGTGGTTTAAATATAAGAGTAAAAGAACATTATATGCGGTACTGATTTGGGTTTTTAAAAAACTTTCAGGTCCTGGAGTTCCAATAAATAGTTATTTCCAGCAAGAGTTTCCTAGTTTGCAGGCAGCTGGAGATCAAGAAAAGGGAAATAAAGAAAAGGATGCGCCAGAAGAACCTTACGGTCCTGGGCCAAGTTTGCGTCCACAAAGTAGGTGTGCATAAAATAGCCTGAGATTGGTGTGGTTGTGGAGCTCCTGTTTAGTTTTTCATCTTGGGGAGTGCAATTTCTGTTCAGGGTTATGTGGTTTTTAATCTGTTTTTTAATCTATGTACTAGACTTTCCAAATTGTCTTGAACTTGAGCAGCCTTAACAAATCTAATAACTAAATTTAAAAGTTCTTTATAGAATTCAGTGTTCATCCACATTTGATTCATGTCAAAATTAACTTGCAAATAATATCCTGGGATGATGTATCTTATCTAGGATTAAGGAAATTAATCCATTTGCTGTCATTAGTTGAAACCTCATCTACCAATTAACATTGCCTCTTTTATTTTCAGTTACTTACTAAATTAGTAAGAGATACTCAGTTGATCACATTCCCTGTTCTGAGTAGTAGGCTTGATTATCATTAGGGTTGCAGTGGTTGATGTTTTCTTTTAATACAAAATAAGCCAAATTGGCAAAGATGAACAAGGACAACTTACTACCTTGTTTCCCTGAAAGTAAGCCCCTAATATAAGCCCTCCCCCCGAAAGTAAGCCCTACTTAAGGGCCTGCACGGCCTGCCTGCCTATGACGAGGCAAAGCTGATGGGGGAGGGGGGAATCTGACCCATGGTACCGGTATACCAGTTCCTTAACACCGTCCGGCTTGTTCCGCAGCCTCATGGCAGCGGCATTCAACAGGAGGCGGCAAACGGCTGGTTTCGTTGCGACATGGCCGTTTGATGCCGGCTGCGGCCGTTTGACGACTCGCATGTTGCACCCAATGCTGCTGCCATGAGGCCTGGTGGATCCTCCCCCCTTCTGACCCATGTTCCATTATACTGGTTCCCTACTGCCGCCCGGCTTGTTCCGCGGCCTCATGGCAGCAGCATTGGGCGGGAGGTGGCAAAGGCTGGTTTCGGTGCAACGCAGCCGTTTGCCACTTTGCGCCCAATGCCGCTGCCAGGCCTACCGTACGTTAACTCTTACCCCCACTGCTGCCCCAACCCAAACGGGAGATGGGAAACCCTGGGGGGGGGGGAAACAGAAAAACGGGTGGGGGAAAAAATGTTTTTCCCCACTTGTTATAAAAGTATAACTGCAGTCCTAGTTGCTGAGGTTGACTGAATCCAATAATTGTTAGGCAAAATAACGCCCGACCCGCTTCCCACAACCAAAGTCAGTGGGGAAGTCAGCAGCACGTTGCAAGTCCCCAGGCCAGCAGGTAGGTAGGCGGCTAGTGCTTGATTGGAGAGGGAGTGCAAGTGTGCAAGTTGGGGAGCGCAGGGGTTTGTGGTTCAGGGAGGGAGCCCCAGGGTCCAGCATAGGTCTGAGCGGGTGCTTGAAGGATGCACTTTGGGAGTGGGTAAGTGGCCAGTGCTGCCGGGGTGGGAGAGAATTACTTCAGCAACTTGGTGACCTTCCCTGCTGGTTTCCCTGTTCACTTTCTGGACAAGCTGGCAGGGAAGGTTGCAAAGAGCAATCGTGATCACAGGAGGCTGAAATTGGTCATTAATAAGCTGCACAGTAGGGACGCGGTGGCTCAGTGGGTTAGGACGCTGAGCTTGTCAATCAGAAGGTCGGCAGTTTGGCGGGTCGAATCCCGAGTGCCGCGTAACAGAGTGAGCGCCTGTTACTCGTCCCAGCTTCTGCCAACCTAGCAGTTCGAAAGCACGTAAAAATGCAAGTAGAAAAATAGGGACCACTACGGTGGGAAGGTAACAGCGTTCCGTGTACCTTTGGCGTCTAGTCATGCCGGCCACATGACCATGGAGACGTCCTCGGACAAGCGCTGGCTCTTCGGCTTTGTAACGGAGATGAGCACCGGCCCCTAGAGTCGGAAACGACTTGCACACATGTGCGGGGGAACCTTTACCTTTAAGCTGCAGATAACGGGCAAATCAGTTTAGGCTTCTTCTTAAGGCACCAGGTTAGAAACCAGGACACCGTGAGTTCTAATCATGCTTTACCCATGAAAGCCAGCTGGGTGACTTAGCCCAACTCACCGGGGGGGGGGGGGGAATAGGAAGGAATGTTAGGTATGTTCACTGTGTTGAACAAATTATAAAAATAATAAAGATGGGATATAGATAAATAAATTGCAAACTGGTTGCCAAGCACCCACATTGCAGTTATGTGTTCATGGAGGTGCCGAGACACCTGGAACTCTTGAGGACAGGTCATAACCACCATTCATTCAATGCCATTGTAATTTTGAACAGTTACTGAACAAGTGGTCATAGGTTGAGGACTACTGTACATTAGCAAAGATTTCTGGTTTCCGGCTTTCTGAGAAGTGACAGTTTTTTTCTGCTGACGCAGAGTCATATTGGGAAAGTGCACTGCATAATACTAGGGATTTCCAAAACGGAGATGCTCCAAAAAATACTTCTAGATGCCTAGCGTGGTAAGGCAGGCCCTTTTTTGTAAAGTCTGATCCCAGCTTTTATAGTGGTCGAGCAGAATGAACTGAGTCACACAGATTATTTCAGGTTTTCATTGACCAATTGTCTAGGTCAGGGATGTCAAACTTGTGCAACGTACCACGACTTTTTTTTTGCCATTGCCGGCAATGGGGCGGGCGTGGTTTCGCTGTGATGCACCTGGGCTGTGGGCCGGCAGTTGGACACCCCTGGTCTAGGTTATATGGCTTCAGTTTGGGCTGCTTCAACTCGTTTTTCTCAGGCAGGAAAAATGTGGTTTTGAGGAGAGGAAAATAAAACTGGTAACTGCACTTCAGAATTCGACGTTCCCTTTTCCAATGCAGATGTTGCTAGCTGGAGAGAAGGCGGAGGCAGAAGTTTAAACTCTCCAAACTCTCCAACTGATCCAGAACCAAAACCTCTTGTTCAAGAAGATGGTAATATGCCTGGACCAACAGAACAAAGCGATGTCCCTAAGGTACCAGAGAAGAAAGAGACACGGATAGCACCACCTCCCCCACCTAAGATGAATGGCCAGCAACAGCCAGGGATCCTTCCTCAGTATAGAGGAATGGTACCACCATACGTAAGTCCAGTAGATCAAATTCTTGCAAAAATTTCACTTGCAAGGGTCATGTTGTAAAGAAAGCGGAACGTGAAGCACAAATTATTTCTGTACAGCAGGTGGCGGAACGGCCTGTTTGCTAGTAAGTCTCTTCCACTTCTGGTGTGGATTTAGATTACATTTAAGCAGGAGACAAGGTGAAAATAATAATCCTTTTAAAGAATCTTAGCAAAACATAAAATGTTGAGAAAGAGTTTTCACAGCCTCAGAATTCAAAAAGTATCTTTTGGTTTGTGGTCAGATTAATTGAAACAGGAGCACCACCTGGGGCAGGGGTAGGCAACCTCGGCTCTTTTATGACTCATGGACTTCAACTCCCAGAATTCCTGAGTCAGCTTATGCTGACTCAGGAATTCTGGGAGTTGAAGTCCATGAGTCATAAAAGAGCCAAGGTTGCCTATCCCTGACCTGGGGCATGCATGAAACAAAGCACTGCTCTTTCCCCCCAGAATAGAACCATCTCCCTTTACCCTGAACTTTCCAAATTAGCTCATTCCAAAGGAAAACAACTCAAAACGAACAAAACTCAAAAATCTTTTCAAGTTTCTGGTCCTCCGAAATAATGGGAAATCAGAACAAGTTCCTAGCTCCCTGTTTTTTTTACCTGACCACTAGTACAGATAGATGCTGGGGTTTTTTTTGCCACAATTTAACCAAGTAGAAGGGGGGGAAAGTAAAACCAACCCCCCCCCATATACCTTAAAGTCCCCTTTGATAGAAAAGAAAACTCAACATTCTTACTGCAGATGAATTCATCTTCAGTTAGCAGTTATTCAGCTTCTAATAACAAGTAACCTTTAGCAGCTCCAAGACTGAACCCCCAGCTAACGAAGCAGCACCATTGCACTTCCATGGCTACGATGCTACAGGATTTCTTTACATGTTTATGAACATTTTATTGCAGGATGGGAAGAACTTGTGCTGGTTTCGAAACCGGGCTGTTCCTGCTTAATTGCGTGGATAGTGTGGATTACCGTTACACAACAAATAAAAAAGTGCCAGCACACTCCACTCCTACTATTTTACGAGGCTCTGCTTTCAATAGTATCATTTATACCAGAGGTCCCAATCCTTTCTGGCACCAGGGACCGGTTTCAGAAGAAAAATTGTCTTCCACGGACCGGGGCGGGGGGATGGTTTTGTTCACAACCTAGATCCCACACATGTGCAGATGAAGCTTCACTCACATGCCCGTCACTTACCAGCCCAGTTCCTAACATACCGCTCTGCAGCCTGGGGGTTGGGGAGCCCTGATTTATACTGTATGAGCAGAAAGTATTAATTCTATCCATACAATCAGCAATCAAGCCAATGCATTTTTTTTCATTTTTCTAAAAGCACCTTGAGGCTGACAACAGTATGATATAAGAGGCATACACCAACAGCCTTGGAACACAGAAGCTTGTCCCACTTGCCCCTCTAGACACTACACATTAATAATTGAAGAATTTTTTTAACTCAGTAATATAATTAAAAATGATTGAATCATTGGGGAGGACTAGGTTTTTCAGGGGAGTTGGGGCTGAAAATTTTGGAAAAATTGAAATAAATGCATCTGTGAACTGCCTTCAAAATGACCGTTTTTTTGAGACTTAGTATAGGACAGAATGGATTCTCCAGCTACTAGATCAGAAGCAAGCCAGTCCATTTTTCCCCCCACATCTTTTTATTTCTACTCAAGAACAAAGTCCTTTTATCTTTAAATTTTGTTTTTGCCTTAATTGCCATAGTTTGCTTTAAAAGTTTATTAAGAAAACAGAGCATGCTGTTTTGGATAGATGGATTGCTTATTATGATTGGCTACGTGAGATGCCAGAAATATTCTTCAGTTGTATTAGTTGAAGTTACAGAAACTAGCAAATTCAGACTATTGTACCTTAGCTTTATATTCTAAGATGTGAATAATTATTTTGCTTATGCAGGCATTCTCTGTGTTCCTTTCCTGGTTGACTGAGCAGTTATAGAAAGATTTCAATTCATCATACTTCTGCAAAGTACTTTACTAGACAAAACAAGTCAGGAAACTAATCAAACCTCAGAACTGACAAAAATACAAAATCAGATTCATAGTGTGGTTTAACATCCTGACATCTTAAACCGGTGATTTCATTCACATTGGGAACCTATGATATATCAATGTCTTCTGATTCAGCTGGAAATGTGAAGGCTGACCAAAGGGACTGTATATGCTAACAAATTGTTAATACTGCCTCCTCTTACTGAGCTAATTTGCAGTTCTTTAAATATAGCCATACATTTTGTGAAATATAAATAGATCTGAGTGAAAGGCAAAATGCATGTTTATAAGAGCCATCAAATTTCAAGATGATATACTTCTGCATAATTTTGCTATGTACTGTAAATTAGTAAATTTACATTAAATTTGTTTTTACTTTTTAAAAACTTACAGTAAGGGAAAAATAGTTGATCCCCTGCTGATTTTGTACGTTTGCCCATAGACAAAGAAGTGATCAGTCTATAATTTCAATGATAGGTTTATTTTAACAGTGAGAGACAGAATAACAACAAAAAAATCCAGAAAAATGCATTTTAAAAAAGTTATAAATTGATTTGTGTTTTAATGAGTGAAATAAGTATTTGACCCCTTTGCAAAACATGACTTAGTACTTGGTGGCAAAACCCTTGTTGGCAATCAAAGAGGTCAGGCGTTTCTTGTAGTTGGTCACCAGGTTTGCACACATCTCAGGAGGGATTTTGTCCCACTTCTTTTTGCAGATCCTCTCCAAGTCGTTAAGGTTTTGAGGCTGACATTTGGCAGCTTGTACCTTCAACTCCCTCCCAGATTTTCTATGGGATTAAGGTCTGGAAACTGACTAGGCCACTCCAGGACCTTAATGTGCTTCTTTTTGAGCCACTCCTTTGTTGCCTTGGCTGTGTGTTTTGGGTCATTCCCATGCTGGAATACCCATCCATGACCCATTTTCAATGCCCTGGCTGAGGGAAGGAGGTTCTCACCCAAGATTTGACCGTACATGGCCCCGTCCATCGTCCTTTTTGATGCGTTGAAGTTGTCCTGTCCCCTTAGCAGAAAAACACCCCCAAAGCATAATGTTTCCACCTCCATGTGTGACGGTGGGGATGGTGTTGTTGGGGGTCATAGGTAGCATTCCTCCTCCTCCAAACACGGTGAGTTCAGTTGATGCCAAAGAGCTTGATTTTGGCTCATCTGACCACAACACTTTCACCCAATTCTCTGAATCATTCAGATGCTCATTGGCAAACTTCAGACGGGCCTGTACACGTGCTTTCTTGAGTAGGGGGACCTTGCAGGCGCTGCAGGATTTCAGTCCTTCATGGCATAGTGTGTTACCAATTGTTTTCTTGCTGACTATGGTCCCAGCTGCCTTGAATTCATTGACAAGATCCTCCCGTGTAGTTCTGGGCTGATTCCTCACCGTTCTCATGATCATTGAAACTCCGCAAAGTGAGATCTTGCATGGAGCCCCAGACCAAGGGAGATTGACAGTTATTTTGTGTTTCTTCCATTTGCAAATAATCGTACCCACTGTTGTCACCTTTTCACCAAGCTGCTTGGCGATAGTCTTGTAGCCCATTCCAGCCTTGTGTAGTTCTACAATCTTGTCCCTGATATCCTTAGACAGCTGTTTGGTCTTGGCCATGGTGGAGGGTTTGGAATCTGATTGCTTTCTTCTGTGGACAGGTGTCTTTTATACAGGTAACAAGCTGAGATTAGGAGCACTCCCTTTAAGAAAGTGCTCCTAATCTCAGCTGGTTACTTGTATAAAAGACACCTGGGGGCAGAAATCTTGCAGATTGATAGGGGGTCAAATACTTATTTCACTCATTAAAATTGCTAAGCACATTGTGCTTTAGATTATAAGCCGCCCTGAGTCCTCGGAGAAGGGCGGGATATAAATGGGATTAAAAAAAATACAAATCTATAACTTTTTTGAAATGCGTTTTTCTGGATTTTTTGATGTTATTCTGTCTCTCACTGTTAAAATAAACCTACCACTAAAATTATAGAGTGATCATTTCTTTGTCAGTGGGCAAATGTACAAAATCGGCAGGGGATCAAATAATTTTTCCCTGCACTGTAAATAGTTCTTAGTTTACATTTTCATACGGGAGCCTATTTATCATTGCTTTGGTTACAGTTTGGCAGTGTGCATAGCATTCATGTGTTCATATAACGTATCTTTGTGTATAATTTAGTTATTACAGATCTAGTCTTTTTTTCTTTAGATGCTTAATCAGTACCCCAAACTAGCATATCCACCAATGGCAGGTCCCAGCAGATTTCCTGCCCCATCTGAGAGCAGCAGGTGAGAAAGCCAATTGCTTTGCTTGCTTTTTTCCAAAATCAGTTTGCACTTGATACTAGAACTAGATTTCCTTAATAACTGTATAGTTGTGTATCCAGAAAGTTAGACATTGTGCATTTACAGTACATTGTGTGACTGAAATTTGTAATTTCTTAGCAGACTACGAGAACATACTGGTATCAAGAATTTTGAACGTTCCTGCACCTGATTTCCTACAGTTTGATTTTAGCTTCTAGTTAAAAATGTACTCCAGTATTTTTTCAATATTGTGTTAAACCAATCATTTAATCATTAAATTGGAAGAATCCATTTAAGCCATTGAATATCTGATGCAAGAATTCAGGTGAAAGCATTTCTTGATAAATTGCTTTAGAGCTATCTAAGATCCAAATCGCATCTATTTAGTTAGATCTAGTCTCTGCTTAAATGTGCTGTATGAAAATAATCTTGCCTAATATGATAATTTTCTCTCATTTGTTAACTGAGTTGAGTACCATTTTCTGAGGTTTAAATTCAAATGTTTGCTCTTTTTTTCTAGAAACCCAAGAGGAAGGGGGGCTTCTTCATGGAACTCAGAAACTGTAGAACGTCCATCAATCCTAAGTGCTAATGAACTCAAAGAACTTGATAAGTTTGATAATTTAGATGCTGAAGCCGATGAGGGCTGGGCTGGTAAGCAGTGTAGATCTTGAACTAAAATTGAATGCAAAAAAAAAGTATTCGTGCTAATCTCCAATTTGTTATTTAGGAGCTCAAAGTGAAGTAGATTATACTGAACAGTTGAACTTCAGTGATGATGATGAGCAGGGAAGTGGAAGTAATCAGAAAGAACAGGAAAGCAGGTAATAAACATATTGATACAGGAAATATAAAAATCATCTGCTTTGTTCTGTGTATAATGTTTGCAGTAGTTTTCCATTGTGATATGGTGCACAGTTATCTAACAGGTGTAAATATCTGCTTAACTGTAGAACTTAACATTTGCTTAATAATGTCGAGCATGTCTTTGTTATCTAGCCTGCTTCACAACATTTGAGAACTAGCATTGTGTAGCGATTCAGAATTGAACTAGGAGCAGAGAGACCCCAGGTTCTAGTTCATCGGTCATCCATGTTCTTTCAGTTACTTTGGGAGAATCATTTCTCAGATGTTGTGGAGAGAGCAATAGATATCCCATCTTAAGCTTCTGAATAAAAGCAGGATATGTATATTTGTGATCTCTGCATGCTTCTCATTACGTTAATTCTATAGTTAATTTTCTATAGTTGGTTGCTTCATGGTTCCATTTTCAGCTACCTTAAAAACTTGATAGGGTTGCTCTAGTAATGAAATACCTATGGAATTAGTACAAAGATTTTAAAGCTTTGTTTGGCATAAAAATTACATGCAAAAATGTTTCCATTTATTTTTTTAATGCAGTAATGAATCTACTAAAGATCTGGACAAAAAGGATGTAGAAGAATCTAAGTCATCTGCTCCTTTGCCATCATTTGGATCAAAAGGAGCATATAACAAAAGCAGTCAGTTTGATCAGGTATGTGTTGTTGCTGTCATATTGTTCCTGAAGAACATTTTTTTTCCTCTCAGTAAGCATATGCCAGATGTCTGAATGTGCAAATTATTTTCATGCTACAAGTGGCATTTACTGTTCCAAACATAATTCCATTTATTAGTTTGAGAAAATTTGCAGTAAAAATATTTCTTCTTCTCTCTTCCAAGAGCAATTAAATCTGACCTTTTCTCATTGATCATTAAAGTTATCAGAAGGCTTTTATGATTAGGGTTATGTGTAATATATATGTAATTTAAATATGAGTTAAGTTTCATTGCTTTGGCAAACAGTTGTCTTCCATAGATTTGAAATATATTTCCATTGCACATTTTAGGCACAAGCAGAAGACGTTTCTTTTTGGCATGACTTTTGATTAATGTTTGCTTGTTCTTGGTTTCATTATTTAAAATCAGTTAGTTTTTATTGGTGTGTTAAATACCGTATATACTTGAGTATAAGCCGAATTTTTCAGCCCAGGCTGCTGAGAGAAGGGAGCGGCAGAGCCTTGCAGAGCTGGTAGAGGTGGCGGCAGTCCAGCGTTGTTTCTCCCCCTCGTGCGTGCGTGTGTGTGTCAGACCCACGGGAATGGCTGGTAGGGAAGCGGCATTCCGGCATTCCCCCCCTTCCTGTGTGTCGAGCCCACGGGGCTTGACACACAGAGAAACGCAAATGCCGGACTGCTGCCACCTTTACTAGCCATTCCTGCGGGTCTGACACACACACACACACACACACACACGCACGAGGGGGAGAAACAACGCTGGACTGCCGCCACCTCTGCCAGCCCTGCAAGCCTCGAGGCTTGCAGGGCTGGCAGAGGTGGCGGCAGTCCAGCGTTGTTTCTCCCCCTCGTGCGTGTGTGTGTGTGTGTCAGACCCTCAGGAATGGCTAGTAAAGGTGGCAGCAGTCCGGCATTTGCGTTTCTCTGTGTGTCAAGCCCCGTGGGCCCGACACACAGGAAGGGGGGGAATGCCGGAATGCCGCTTCCCTACCAGCCATTCCCGTGGGTCTGACACACACACGCACGCACGAGGGGGAGAAACAACGCTGGACTGCCGCCACCTCTGCAAGCCTCGGCAGAGGCTTGCAGGGCTGGCAGAGGTGGCGGCAGTCCAGCGTTGTTTCTCCCCCTCGTGTGTGTGTGTGTGTCAGACCCGCAGGAATGGCTAGTAAAGGTGGCGGCAGTCCGGCATTTGCGTTTCTCTGTGTGTCAAGCCCCGTGGGCCCGACACACAGGAGGGGGGGACGCCGCTTCCTTACCAGCCATTCCCGTGGGTCTGACACATGCACGCATGCATGAGGGGGGGAAACGCCGGACTGCTGCCACCTCTACCAGCCGTTCCCGCAAGTCTCACACACACACACACACACACACACACACACACACACGAGGAGGGAAACAACGCTTGACTGCCGCCTCCCTAGCAGACCTTCCCTGCGGGATGTGCTGCCAGGAAGCCTGGCAGCCTGATGAGCGGACCCTGCGAACTGCGGCCGAGCCAGCTCCGGGATGCTGCCAGAGTCAACGAGCGGCTCGTCGTGGCACAGAATATAGATATGTTGCTAAGAAGGGGACAAGCTTATACTTACACTCGGCTTATACTCGATTTCCAGTTTTTTTGGGGTAAAATTAGGGGGTCTCGGCTTATACTCGAGTCGGCTTATACTCAAGTATATACGGTACTGTTTGAAATGTATACTTTTATCATGTCCTGTATACCAGAATATCAGATTGAAAGTGATAAATAACTTCAGATGTTTAAAAACAAATAGTTTTACATGTTTAAATAGATAAATTGATATGTGTTGGGGAAAATATTTTAATTTTGCTGCTTTTACACTCTTCCTCTTAAGTAACATTTAATTTGCCCCATTTGAAATGGTTAACTTTATTCAGCATTTTAATTTCATACAAATATCCACAAAGGTTTTTTAAATTGTGATTTTATTTTTTGCGGCTAGACTTAATTTAATTTTAATTTTATATTGTATTGTTTTTAAATTTTGCCTTGTAAACCGCCCTGAGTCCTTTGGGAGTAGGGCGGTATATAAACCGAATTAATAAAATAATAAATAAATAATAAATTAAAATCTAACAGGGACGCGGACTGTTACCAACACAATCTTCAGTACTTGAAAGAAGTAGTAGTTCTGGACTTCATGCAAAATCAAATCTTCAGGTATCAACATGTTTGTTTAACAGAAATCATGTCTGATTGATATACACATATTCCTTTACCTGTCCTTTTTTATGTAAAATGCTGATAGCTTCTGTTGGAATAATTGTAAGAAGTTGAATTTGAACATTTTTCCTTTAAATGCTTCTGCTGAATTCATAGGCTGTACTCCCAAATGAATGTGTGGGATGTGTCACTTTTTTCTGATTTCAGTCATTCTATATTAGATGCAGCCAGTAAGGCATTTATTTATTTAACTGATTTATATGGCCCCAGATCTTAAGCAACTCTTGGAGGCTTACAACAACCATAAAACCAATAAATGGAGGCAGTATTAAAAGCAAAACAATAAACAAAAACCCTGTGCCATAATTATCCCCCCTTGGGATTCTCCACAGCAGGCTTAGCTACTCCCCTTCCATGCCTTCCACCCATGTAATGCCAGCACATCAGTAAAAAGCAAGGTGTCAGTGGTTTTCCAGAAAACTAGAACGGGGTCCTGTTGCATTGCTGGCAGGGGAGTTCCACAAGTAGGGGCAGCCACAGAAAAGCATGCTTGTGAGATCCCACTAGATGGCAAGATTTCAGGGAGGGAAATTAAAAATTTAAAATACAAGGCTGCTGTTCCTTAAATTTTAGATTTCAGTAAGCCTAAGGAATTAAAAGTTAAAATTCAAAATCATAAAAAGTCTTCCAAGCAAATACTTAAATCTTTTAGAAGAAGGATTATTTTAAACATCTCTTAACGCTGAAAATGTTAAATGTATATATATATACATGTTGATAATTCTTTGATGAAAATAGATCAAATTCCAGGATCTCCAGCAATGTTTTTTTTTTTCCATTTATAATTGGCACTACTTTTTTTTTTTTTTATTAAACCTGGCCTGAGATTATATGACAAATTATTTGGAGGGCTCTCTTCCAGAGAAAATTGAAGAACCATTTTGCTCGGGTATTTAGGCAAGGGAATTTAATTGTACATCTTTGGTTTAGATGTTTACTATATATCTATTTTAGCATCCACTTCCAGATCGCATGGCAGGACCAGGAAGGCCAGGTTCCTTTCCTCCTAGGCCAGTACCAGATGACGACGAGATTTGGAAGCAGAGGCGAAGGCAGCAAACAGAAATATCTGCATCGGTAGAACGAGCCCGTAAAAGGAGAGAAGAAGAGGAGCGAAGAATGGAGGAACAAAGGAAAGCCGCATGCGCTGAGAAATTAAAACGCTTAAATGAGAAATTTGGGTGTGTACCAAAGCCGACTCGAGAAGACCCATTGAAAGAAAAAGAAAAGATTGGGGAACGAGACATTGATAAGGAAAAGGGAAGCGCTACTGAAAAGGAGAAAGACAAATTGATAGAGGTGGAAATAAAAGAAAAAGAAAATCAAGAAAAGGGCAAAGAAATAGAAAAGGAGAAAGAAACAGAGGAGGAGAAAGAAGAAGTGGAAGAAGAACCTAAAGTAGATGAGAAACCTAAAACTGAAATTTCTGAGCCTCAGGAGTCTGTCGTTGCCCCAGTGATATTGGAGAAACAAGAAAAAGAAACCACCAGTGAGGAAGAGAGAGGTTTGTATCAATTCTTTCGTTAATGTAAAGCGTAATTGTCATCCGGCATATTGTTGGGCTGCAGTTTTCAGCATTCCTTGTTTTTACTTGAGTTGACTAGAGCCAGGGGTAGGCAACCTCGGCTCTTTTATGACTCATGGACTTCAACTCCCAGAATTCCTGAGTCAGCTATGCTGACTCAGGAATTCTGGGAGTTGAAGTCCATGAGTCATAAAAGAGCCGAGGTTGCCTACCCCTGGACTAGAGCTTTGGCAGTATTTCAGGGGTTGGGTACAAGATCTACACCTCAGATTGGAAGCAAGCAGTATTTTATGAATATTAGCATCTCAACCAGCTCTAGCCTTAAAAAAAAAATTGGACATCCTGAAATAGGCATTGAGCTATTCGTAAGGAGGAGCACATTTTTAAATACGTTTAAAATAGAAGTCTCGCAAAATAATGACAGGAAAGTCAACTACAGTATAATTTTGAACATTTTTCGGTACTCTTAATAATCTGCGGAGTGCCCAAATGTCCCAGTATAGCTTTAATTTGGAACATCTGCATTGAACGTTTTGAAGTTGATTCATGGTTAAATACCAGCTTGCCTAAATATCAGCTTGCCTAATTTGAGATTTAAACTGCTCTGGTGAAACATCTTTTTTAACTTATTTCTAATCTCATCATGGTTTGAAACAATTATCCTTTGAATCTGTTGCAGCATTGTGTACCGTATATACTTGAGTATAAGCCGAATTTTTCAGCCCACTTTTTGGGCTGAAAAATTCCACTTCGGCTTATACTCCAGTCAACAAAAAAAACTTACCGAGGACTTGTGCGCGGCCGAGGCTTTGGTGCTTCCGGGATCGCCCGCACCTCTCCCAAGCCACCGCTGTCCGAGACCTGCCGAAGTTTGGGGAGGTTTGGGGAGGTGCGCGCGCACCTCCCCAAACTCCGCGCCTTGCCTGCCTGCTTCTTTCCGCAGCGGAAAGAAGCAGGCAGGCAGGGCGCGGAGGAACGGAGACTTGCCGACGTTTGGGGAGGTTTGGGCGCCTCCCCAAACCTCGGCAGGTCTCCGTTCCTCCGCGCAGACCTGCCGACGTTTGGGGAGGTTTGGGCGCCTCCCCAAACCTCCCCAAACCTCGGCAGGTCTCCGTTCCTCCTGCCGACCTTTGGGGAGGTTTGGGCGCCTCCCCAAACCTCCCCAAACCTCGGCAGGTCTCCGTTCCTCCTGCCGACCTTTGGGGAGGTTTGGGCGCCTCCCCAAACCTCGGCAGGTCTCCGTTCCTCCGCGCAGACCTGCCGACGTTTGGGGAGGTTTGGGCGCCTCCCCAAACCTCGGCAGGTCTCCGTTCCTGTTTGGGGAGGTTTGGGCGCCTCCCCAAACCTCCCCAAACCTCGGCAGGTCTCCGTTCCTCCGCGCAGACCTGCCGACCTTTGGGGAGGTTTGGGCGCCTCCCCAAACCTCCCCAAACCTCGGCAGGTCTCCGTTCCTCCGCGCAGACCTGCCGACCTTTGGGGAGGTTTGGGCGCCTCCCCAAACGTCCCCAAACCTCGGCAGGTCTCCGTTCCTGTTTGGGGAGGTTTGGGCGCCTCCCCAAACCTCCCCAAACCTCGGCAGGTCTCCGTTCCTCCGCGCAGACCTGCCGACCTTTGGGGAGGTTTGGGCGCCTCCCCAAACGTCCCCAAACCTCGGCAGGTCTCCGTTCCTCCTGCCGACCTTTGGGGAGGTTTGGGCGCCTCCCCAAACCTCCCCAAACCTCGGCAGGTCTCCGTTCCTGTTTGGGGAGGTTTGGGCGCCTCCCCAAACCTCCCCAAACCTCGGCAGGTCTCCGTTCCTCCGCGCAGACCTGCCGACCTTTGGGGAGGTTTGGGCGCCTCCCCAAACCTCGGCAGGTCTCCGTTCCTGTTTGGGGAGGTTTGGGCGCCTCCCCAAACCTCGGCAGGTCTCCGTTCCTCCGCGCAGACCTGCCGACCTTTGGGGAGGTTTGGGCGCCTCCCCAAACGTCCCCAAACCTCGGCAGGTCTCCGTTCCTGTTTGGGGAGGTTTGGGCGCCTCCCCAAACCTCCCCAAACCTCGGCAGGTCTCCGTTCCTCCGCGCAGAGCTGCCGACCTTTGGGGAGGTTTGGGCGCCTCCCCAAACGTCCCCAAACCTCGGCAGGTCTCCGTTCCTGTTTGGGGAGGTTTGGGCGCCTCCCCAAACCTCCCCAAACCTCGGCAGGTCTCCGTTCCTCCGCGCAGACCTGCCGACCTTTGGGGAGGTTTGGGCGCCTCCCCAAACGTCCCCAAACCTCGGCAGGTCTCCGTTCCTCCTGCCGACCTTTGGGGAGGTTTGGGCGCCTCCCCAAACCTCCCCAAACCTCGGCAGGTCTCCGTTCCTGTTTGGGGAGGTTTGGGCGCCTCCCCAAACCTCGGCAGGTCTCCGTTCCTCCGCGCAGACCTGCCGACCTTTGGGGAGGTTTGGGCGCCTCCCCAAACCTCGGCAGGTCTCCGTTCCTGTTTGGGGAGGTTTGGGCGCCTCCCCAAACCTCCCCAAACCTCGGCAGGTCTCCGTTCCTCCGCACAGACCTGCCGACCTTTGGGGAGGTTTGGGCGCCTCCCCAAACGTCCCCAAACCTCGGCAGGTCTCCGTTCCTGTTTGGGGAGGTTTGGGCGCCTCCCCAAACCTCCCCAAACCTCGGCAGGTCTCCGTTCCTCCGCGCAGACCTGCCGACCTTTGGGGAGGTTTGGGCGCCTCCCCAAACGTCCCCAAACCTCGGCAGGTCTCCGTTCCTGTTTGGGGAGGTTTGGGCGCCTCCCCAAACCTCCCCAAACCTCGGCAGGTCTCCGTTCCTCCGCGCAGACCTGCCGACCTTTGGGGAGGTTTGGGCGCCTCCCCAAACCTCCCCAAACCTCGGCAGGTCTCCGTTCCTGTTTGGGGAGGTTTGGGCGCCTCCCCAAACCTCCCCAAACCTCGGCAGGTCTCCGTTCCTCCGCGCAGACCTGCCGACCTTTGGGGAGGTTTGGGCGCCTCCCCAAACGTCCCCAAACCTCGGCAGGTCTCCGTTCCTGTTTGGGGAGGTTTGGGCGCCTCCCCAAACCTCCCCAAACCTCGGCAGGTCTCCGTTCCTCCGCGCAGAGCTGCCGACCTTTGGGGAGGTTTGGGCGCCTCCCCAAACGTCCCCAAACCTCGGCAGGTCTCCGTTCCTGTTTGGGGAGGTTTGGGCGCCTCCCCAAACCTCCCCAAACCTCGGCAGGTCTCCGTTCCTCCGCGCAGACCTGCCGACCTTTGGGGAGGTTTGGGCGCCTCCCCAAACGTCCCCAAACCTCGGCAGGTCTCCGTTCCTGTTTGGGGAGGTTTGGGCGCCTCCCCAAACCTCCCCAAACCTCGGCAGGTCTCCGTTCCTCCGCGCAGACCTGCCGACCTTTGGGGAGGTTTGGGCGCCTCCCCAAACGTCCCCAAACCTCGGCAGGTCTCCGTTCCTCCTGCCGACCTTTGGGGAGGTTTGGGCGCCTCCCCAAACCTCCCCAAACCTCGGCAGGTCTCCGTTCCTGTTTGGGGAGGTTTGGGCGCCTCCCCAAACCTCGGCAGGTCTCCGTTCCTCCGCGCAGACCTGCCAACCTTTGGGGAGGTTTGGGCGCCTCCCCAAACCTCGGCAGGTCTCCGTTCCTGTTTGGGGAGGTTTGGGCGCCTCCCCAAACCTCCCCAAACCTCGGCAGGTCTCCGTTCCTCCGCACAGACCTGCCGACCTTTGGGGAGGTTTGGGCGCCTCCCCAAACGTCCCCAAACCTCGGCAGGTCTCCGTTCCTGTTTGGGGAGGTTTGGGCGCCTCCCCAAACCTCCCCAAACCTCGGCAGGTCTCCGTTCCTCCGCGCAGACCTGCCGACCTTTGGGGAGGTTTGGGCGCCTCCCCAAACGTCCCCAAACCTCGGCAGGTCTCCGTTCCTGTTTGGGGAGGTTTGGGCGCCTCCCCAAACCTCCCCAAACCTCGGCAGGTCTCCGTTCCTCCGCGCAGACCTGCCGACCTTTGGGGAGGTTTGGGCGCCTCCCCAAACCTCCCCAAACCTCGGCAGGTCTCCGTTCCTGTTTGGGGAGGTTTGGGCGCCTCCCCAAACCTCCCCAAACCTCGGCAGGTCTCCGTTCCTCCGCGCAGACCTGCCGACCTTTGGGGAGGTTTGGGCGCCTCCCCAAACGTCCCCAAACCTCGGCAGGTCTCCGTTCCTCCTGCCGACCTTTGGGGAGGTTTGGGCGCCTCCCCAAACCTCCCCAAACATCGGCAGGTCTGTGCGGAGGAACGGGGACCTGCCGAGGTTTGGGGAGGTTTGGGGAGGCGCCCAAACCTCCCCAAACAGGAACGGAGACCTGCCGAGGTTTGGGGAGGTTTGGGGAGGCGCCCAAACCTCCCCAAAGGTCGGCAGGTCTGCGCGGAGGAACGGAGACCTGCCGAGGTTTGGGGAGGTTTGGGGAGGCGCCCAAACCTCCCCAAAGGTCGGCAGGAGGAACGGAGACCTGCCGAGGTTTGGGGAGGCGCCCAAACCTCCCCAAAGGTCGGCAGGAAGAACGGAGACCTGCCGAGGTTTGGGGAGGTTTGGGGAGGCGCCCAAACCTCCCCAAAGGTCGGCAGGTCTGCGCGGAGGAACGGAGACCTGCCGAGGTTTGGGGAGGCACCCAAACCTCCCCAAAGGTCGGCAGGAGGAACGGAGACCTGCCGAGGTTTGGGGAGGTTTGGGGAGGCGCCCAAACCTCCCCAAAGGTCGGCAGGAGGAACGGAGACCTGCCGAGGTTTGGGGAGGCGCCCAAACCTCCCCAAAGGTCGGCAGGAGGAACGGAGACCTGCCGAGGTTTGGGGAGGTTTGGGGAGGCGCCCAAACCTCCCCAAAGGTCGGCAGGAGGAACGGAGACCTGCCGAGGTTTGGGGAGGCGCCCAAACCTCCCCAAAGGTCGGCAGGAGGAACGGAGACCTGCCGAGGTTTGGGGAGGTTTGGGGAGGCGCCCAAACCTCCCCAAAGGTCGGCAGGTCTGCGCGGAGGAACGGAGACCTGCAGAGGTTTGGGGAGGTTTGGGGAGGCGCCCAAACCTCCCCAAAGGTCGGCAGGAGGAACGGAGACCTGCCGAGGTTTGGGGAGGCGCCCAAACCTCCCCAAAGGTCGGCAGGAGGAACGGAGACCTGCCGAGGTTTGGGGAGGCGCCCAAACCTCCCCAAAGGTCGGCAGGAGGAACGGAGACCTGCCGAGGTTTGGGGAGGCGCCCAAACCTCCCCAAAGGTCGGCAGGAGGAACGGAGACCTGCCGAGGTTTGGGGAGGTTTGGGGAGGCGCCCAAACCTCCCCAAAGGTCGGCAGGAGGAACGGAGACCTGCCGAGGTTTGGGGAGGCACCCAAACCTCCCCAAAGGTCGGCAGGAGGAACGGAGACCTGCCGAGGTTTGGGGAGGTTTGGGGAGGCGCCCAAACCTCCCCAAAGGTCGGCAGGAGGAACGGAGACCTGCCGACGTTTGGGGAGGTTTGGGGAGGCGCCCAAACCTCCCCAAAGGTCGGCAGGAGGAACGGAGACCTGCCGACGAGCCGCGGCCACACAGGGTATTCCTGTGTATTCAGGCTTGCAAAATGGCGGATCGAGCCTCTGCTGGTGGCAGAGGCTTGCAGAACGGCGGATCGGCTTATACTCGAGTCAATAACTTTTTCCAGTTTTTGGGGGTGAAATTGGGGGTCTCGGCTTATACTCGAGTCGGCTTATACTCAAGTATATACGGTATATTTTCTCCTGGAATGTATTTGTTTTGTCTTGAGTCATTGTTCCTGCAGATCTTTGGAGCTCCAAACTGGGGTCTTCAGGAGAAGGTGTTGGGTATGGTTTTCTATCACTTTTAGATAGGTACCGTATATACTTGAGTATAAGCCGAATTTTTCAGCCCACTTTTTGGGCTGAAAAACTCCACTTCGGCTTATACTCCAGTCAACAAAAAAAAGAACTGTCCGTTCGTTCGGAACAGGCTGCTGAGAGAAGCTGCCTCGCCTGCTGCGCCCCCAACAACCGCCGCTGCCGCTTTCCCCCCCCCATCGCTCACCCGCTGCCCCCGAAAATGCCGCTGCCGCTTTCCCCCCCCCATCGCTCACCCGCTGCCCCCGAAAATGCCGCTGCCGCTTTCCCCCCCCCATCGCTCACCCGCTGCCCCCGAAAATGCCGCTGCCGCTTTCCCCCCCCATCGCTCACCCGCTGCCCCCGAAAATGCCGCTGCCGCTTTTCCCCCCCCATCGCTCACCCGCTGCCCCCGAAAATGCCGCTGCCGCTTTTCCCCCCCATCGCTCACCCGTGCTTTCCCCCCCATCGCTCACCCGTGCTTTCTCTCCCCATCGCTCACCCGTGCTTTCCCCCCCCATCGCTCACCCGTGCTTCCCCCCCCATCGCTCACCCGTGCTTTCTCTCCCCATCGCTCACCCGTGCTTTCCCCCCCATCGCTCACCCGTGCTTTCCCCCCCATCGCTCACCCGTGCTTTCCCCCCATCGCTCACCCGTGCTTTCCCCCCCATCGTTCACCCGTGCTTTCCCCCCCCATCGCTCACCCGTGCTTTCTCTCCCCATCGCTCACCCGTGCTTTCCCCCCCCATCGCTCACCCGTGCTTTCTCTCTCCATCGCTCACCCGTGCTTTCCCCCCCCATCGCTCACCCGTGCTTTCCCCCCCATCGTTCACCCGTGCTTTCTCTCCCCATCGCTCACCCGTGCTTTCCCCCCCCATCGCTCACCCGTGCTTTCTCTCCCCATCGCTCACCCGTGCTTTCTCTCCCCATCGCTCACCCGTGCCGCCCCGAAAATGCCGCTGCCGCTTGCTCGCTTCCTCGCCCGGGGACCAGCACCAGCCAGCCAGCCCGCCGGCGAGAAGCCCGGCCCGGAGGTGAGGGGAGGGAGCGGAGTCGCTCACCCGTGCTTTCCCCCCCCCATCGCTCACCCGTGCTTTCTCTCCCCATCAAAGATCCTTGGAAGTAATGGTTGGAAAAGTTTGCAAGTCTTTGGGAAAGTTCAAGAAGTGAAAGGAATACCCTCCTCTTGAAAGACCAGATAAGGCAGACAGGGAGATGAAGAGTTCAACCGAGTTTCCTCTTTTGTTCAGGCATCTGCACCCGCTGCTTTTAAACTCGCCGGCCGCTGCAACGGCACCCGTTTTCCCCGGCGAGTTTTCCCTACCTGGCCCCTGCAGAATCGCGGCGGCGCCCCCGGAGAAGCCTACCCCGAGGCTGCGGCCGATTTTTCCTTCTCCTAGACTCTGCCGCCCAGAGCGTTGTTTCTCCCCCTCGTGCGTGCGTGGGATGAGGCGAGAAACCAACAGCCTGCGTCCGTCTCTCTTTATGTATATTTCTGTATATATCTTATCTCGGGATCTAGACCTTTCGAAGGAGAAGGGGCGGCTGGAGTTCGTGAGTTGCTGTGGGACCCAAGGGTTGGGGGAAGAGAGATGGGAGGGAAAAGGGGAGAAACCTGCCGCTGGCTAGTTCTTTGTCTGATCGGGGAGCCTGAACAAAAGAGGAAACTCGGTTGAACTCTTCATCTCCCTGTCTGCCTTATCTGGCTTTTTGAAACGCACCACCGGCTGCTCCGTCCAGAAGCCCAGATTCGGGAGGGCTGCTTGGCTTCCACTTGAGCCCATCTATGTCCGCGGGCCCCCCCCCCCACTACCCCTAGACCTCCGCCGCCGGCGGTGCCCAAACCTCCCCAATCATCAGCAGGTCTCCGGATCTCCGTGCCTTGCCTGCCTGCTTCTTTCTGCTGGATCCGCGCCCTGCCGCCGGCAGAGGCTTGCGGAGCGCGGATCCAGTGTGGGGGGGGAGAAAGCCCTTTAGCAGGATTTGCCTGCATGCCGGCGGAGGCTGGATCCGTGCTCCACAAGCCTCTGCCGCCGGCTGGATCCGCGCCCTGCCGCTGCGGAGCGCGGATCCAGCCTCCGCCGGCGGCGGAGGTCTAGGGGTAGTGGGGGGGGGGGCCCGCGGACATAGATGGGCTCAAGTGGAAGCCAAGCAGCCCTCCCGAATCTGGGCTTCTGGACGGAGCAGCCGGTGGTGCGTTTCAAAAAGCCAGATAAGGCAGACAGGGAGATGAAGAGTTCAACCGAGTTTCCTCTTTTGTTCAGGCTCCCCGATCAGACAAAGAACTAGCCAGCGGCAGGTTTCTCCCCTTTTCCCTCCCATCTCTCTTCCCCCAACCCTTGGGTCCCACAGCAACTCACGAACTCCAGCCGCCCCTTCTCCTTCGAAAGGTCTAGATCCCGAGATAAGATATATACAGAAATATACATAAAGAGAGACGGACGCAGGCTGTTGGTTTCTCGCCTCATCCCACGCACGCACGAGGGGGAGAAACAACGCTCTGGGCGGCAGAGTCTAGGAGAAGGAAAAATCGGCCGCAGCCTCGGGGTAGGCTTCTCCGGGGGCGCCGCCGCGATTCTGCAGGGGCCAGGTAGGGAAAACTCACCGGGGAAAACGGGTGCCGTTGCAGCGCCCGGCGAGTTTAAAAGCAGCGGGTGCAGATGCCTGAACAAAAGAGGAAACTCGGTTGAACTCTTCATCTCCCTGTCTGCCTTATCTGGTCTTTCAAGAGGAGGGTATTCCTTTCACTTCTTGAACTTTCCCAAAGACTTGCAAACTTTTCCAACCATTACTTCCAAGGATCTTTGATGGGGAGAGAAAGCACGGGTGAGCGATGGGGGGGGAAAGCACGGGTGAGCGACTCCGCTCCCTCCCCTCACCTCCGGGCCGGGCTTCTCGCCGGCGGGCTGGCTGGCTGGTGCTGGTCCCCGGGCGAGGAAGCGAGCAAGCGGGCGAGCGGCAGCGGCATTTTCGGGGCGGCACGGGTGAGCGATGGGGAGAGAAAGCACGGGTGAGCGATGGGGGGGGAAAGCACGGGTGAGCGATGGGGAGAGAAAGCACGGGTGAGCGATGGGGGGGAAGCACGGGTGAACGATGGGGGGGGAAAGCACGGGTGAGCGATGGGGGGGAAGCACGGGTGAACGATGGGGGGGGAAGCACGGGTGAGCGATGGGGGGGGAAAGCACGGGTGAGCGATGGGGAGAGAAAGCACGGGTGAGCGATGGGGGGGGAAAGCACGGGTGAGCGATGGGGAGAGAAAGCACGGGTGAGCGATGGGGGGGGAAAGCACGGGTGAACGATGGGGGGGAAAGCACGGGTGAGCGACTCCGCTCCCTCCCCTCACCTCCGGGCCGGGCTTCTCGCCGGCGGGCTGGCTGGCTGGTGCTGGTCCCCGGGCGAGGAAGCGAGCAAGCGGGCGAGCGGCAGCGGCATTTTCGGGGCGGCACGGGTGAGCGATGGGGAGAGAAAGCACGGGTGAGCGATGGGGGGGGAAAGCACGGGTGAGCGATGGGGAGAGAAAGCACGGGTGAGCGATGGGGGGGGAAAGCACGGGTGAGCGATGGGGAGAGAAAGCACGGGTGAGCGATGGGGGGGAAAGCACGGGTGAGCGATGGGGGGGGAAAGCACGGGTGAGCGATGGGGGGGAAAGCACGGGTGAGCGATGGGGGGGGAAAGCACGGGTGAGCGATGGGGAGAGAAAGCACGGGTGAGCGATGGGGGGGAAAGCACGGGTGAGCGATGGGGGGGAAAGCACGGGTGAGCGATGGGGGGGGAAAGCACGGGTGAGCGATGGGGGGGGGAAAGCACGGGTGAGCGATGGGGAGAGAAAGCACGGGTGAGCGATGGGGGGGAAAGCACGGGTGAGCGATGGGGGGGGAAAGCACGGGTGAGCGATGGGGAGAGAAAGCACGGGTGAGCGATGGGGGGGAAAGCACGGGTGAGCGATGGGGGGGGAAAGCACGGGTGAGCGATGGGGAGAGAAAGCACGGGTGAGCGATGGGGGGGGGAAAGCACGGGTGAGCGATGGGGAGAGAAAGCACGGGTGAGCGAAAGAAGCAGGCAGGCAAGGCACGGAGATCCGGAGACCTGCTGACGTTTGGGGAGGTTTGGGGAGGTGCGCGCGCAGCTCCCCAAATCTCCCCAAACTTCGGCAGGTCTCCGGACGGCGGCGGCTTGGGAGAGGTGCGCGCGATCCTGGAAGCACCGAAGCCTCAGCCGCGCGCAAGTCCTCGGTAAGCTCCGGGCGGTCACTTGCTTCGCGTCTCCTGAGGGAAGGGGGGGCGACTGGAGCGGGCGTGTTTCCTCGCCTGCTGGGCGCCGCGATTTGCCCGGGGAACGCGCGGGCCCCGAATGGCAGCGTGGAACGAGGAAGCGGACAGCCAGGGCTTCCCCGAGAGCCGCGGCCACACAGGGTATTCCTGTGTATTCAGGCTTGCAAAATGGCGGATCGAGCCTCTGCTGGCGGCGGAGGCTTGCAGAACGGCGGATCGGCTTATACTCGAGTCACGAACTTTTTCCAGTTTTTGGGGGTGAAAATGGGGGTCTCGGCTTATACTCGAGTCGGCTTATACTCAAGTATATACGGTATATAATATCCGTTTTATCTCTCCCCTCTAAGTAGTTTTTCATCAGTGTCTTAATCTTTTTAATTAGTTTTACCAAGCCAACCCATCTTAAAATCCAAACAGTCAAATCTTACATAGTTCTTATCTTTATATAATGATTTTATAATCCAATACATTTCCAATTGTCAAGGCACCAAATATTGAAAACAATATTTTATTTATTTATTTATTTATTTTGTTGAATTTGTATACCGCCCTATTCCCGTAGGACTCAGGGCGGTTTACAGGGCAGTTAAAACCATGAAATACAAAAATTAAAATCAATTAAAACAAATTAAATTCAAGCCCCAAGAGTAAATCTAAAACCCAGTTAAATTAACAACCCCACAGTCTGGACCAAACAGATCAAAGAGCCAAGTTTTCAGGTCCCGGCAAAATGAGCGCAGGTCGGGGGCAGTCCTAGGTTCCGTGGGTAGTTGGTTCCATAGGGCAGGCACACCCACAGAGAACGCCCCTCCCCTGGGAGTAACCCTCCGGCATTCATTAACCGGCGGTACCCTGCGAAGGCCCTCCCTGTGGGGGCGCACAGGACGATGGGAAGATGATGCCAGCAGCAGGTGTTCCCTTAGATAGTCCGGACCCAAGCCATTTAGGGCTTTATGGTTCATTACCAGCACCTTGAATCTCACCCAGAGGGAAACCGGAAGCCAATGTAGCTCACGGAGAAGAGGTGTTACACGGGAGTATCCAGAAGCTCCCATCAAAACTCGTGCGGCTGAATTCTGCACCAGTTGAAGCCTTCGGGTGGTCCTCAAGGGCAGCCCCATGTAGAGGGCATTGCAGTAGTCTAACCGGGAGGTCACGAGCGCATGAGTGACTGTACGTAGAGCATCTCGGTCCAGATAGGGACGCAACTGGCGCACCAGGTGAATCTGGGCAAAAGCCCCCCTGGTCACGGCTCCTATATGATCTTCAAAACTGAGCCGTGAATCCAGGATGACGCCCAAGTTGCGAGCCCTATCAACTGGGAGTAATACCTCATCCCCTATTGTTAATGATGGAGAAGGCTGGTCAGCCTTCTCCATGAACAGCCACTCAGTCTTGTCAGGATTGAGACGAAGCCTGTTTTTCCCCATCCAAACCCGGACCGCCTCCAGGCAACGGGACATCACGGCGAGGGCATCACTGGGTTGATTCAGGGTGGAAAGAGAAAGTTGGGTATCATCAGCGTACTGGTGATACCTCACCCCGAAACCACGAATGAGCTCACCCAGCGGCTTCATGTAGATGTTGAACAGGAAGGGAGAGAGGACCGACCCCTGAGCGACTCCACAAGCGAGAGATCTCGGGGTGGACCTCTGTCCTCCCGTCAACACCGACTGCGAGCGGCCCAGGAGGTAGGAGGAGAACCACTGTAAAACAGTGCCCCCCACTCCCAGGGCCCTGAGACGCCACAGTAGGATACCATGGTCGATGGTATCAAAAGCCGCTGAGAGGTCTAATAGGACTAGGACAGAGGAACAACCCCTGTCCTGAGCCTGCCAGAGATCATTCACCAGTGCGACCAAAGCCGTCTCCGTGCTACGCCCGGGTCTGAAAAAGTTGGAGACAGGATGATAGTTATTCAAAACCGCCGAGTCCAGGGTGGGCTTCTTGAGGAGGGGCCTCACCACCGCCTCTTTCAAGGTGGCAGGGAAAACGCCCTCGCTCAAAGAAGCAGTTATTACTGCCTGGAACCAGCCTCGTGTCTTCTCCTGGGCTGCATAAACCAGCCAGGAGGGGCATGGGTCCAATAAACAGGTGGTAGAGCTCAGCCTCCTCATGATCCTGTCCACCTCATCGGGGGTCATAGGATCGAACTCAGTCCAGATAACACTCTTAAGACCACTCGATTCCTCCCTGTCAGACTCTGTCCAGTCAGAGTCCAAGCCGGCCCGAATCTGAGCAATTTTATCCGCAAGATGACGACTGAACTCCTCGGCCTGCCCCTGCAAGGGATCCTCCCGATGAAGGAGGGAGCGAGTAACCCAAAACAGGGCGGCCGGGCGATTATCTGCGGACGCGATAAGGGCAGCGAAGTCATTAGACTTTGCCGTCCTCATTGCAGCGAGATAAGACCTTGTAATGGCTCTTAGCCGCAATCGGTCAGGTTCAGATTGGCTGGATCTCCAACAGCATTCTAGACCCCGTCTCCGACGTTTCATCTCCTGGAGCTCCGAAAAAAACCATAGAGCCCACCGGGATCTGCGTCAGGTTAGGGGTCACAAGGGGACAACATGGTTGAGCGCCTCAGTGGCAGCCCTTTCCCAGGCATCCACTAAAGCTGTGAGTGAGGGAGATAGGAACAGACCCAAGCGCCATCTGGAACCGATCAGGGTCCATTAGGCGCCTGGGGCAGAACCACCTGGTTGGTTCCGCAGCCCAGTGGTGGGGGGTGACATAGCGGAAGACATTTTGTGACAGTTCTTCTTTTCAGGGGTCTTGTAATTATCAACCAGTCAGGATTCAGTTCAAAGTATTTGACCATCTAAAAGTTTTCCAGTAATTTCTCCTTTAGAAGATTAGCCAGAGGCCAAGATTTTTCTTTCTCTGCAAACAGTTCTTAGATTTAAGAATGCAGCTCAGTGTGTTTATAATCCCAGAAGGTCAGCAGTTTCTAAACATATGTAGTTTCACTCAGTAGTAGATAGCTCAATGCTTTGTGCCCAGTTATTTTTTGCTATTTCTAGGCATCTTGCCAAATTCTGGGTCAATGCTGCTGTAGTATTCTCTAATCCTCCACTAGATGTCACTGTTCATTGTTTTAACTTTAAAACAAAGAGTTGTGTGTGTGTGTGTGTGTGTGTGTGTGTGTGTAATTTCATCATTGCTTTTTCAGGTGTAGAGTTTTAACAATTTTTTTTAGCTTTCAAATTTATCCAAACTGTAGTATTTTGTATTTTTATTCCCCATAACGGTTTAATTCGCCCCTTCCGTCTATAGAAGGGTGAGGTTATCCCCTCCCTTCTCAATTTTGCTTCTTGGGGAACTTTTCCAGGAAATCAGAGATAAAATAGGAGAGAGAAGATCAAATTCCTCACCCAGCTTCAAGCACGCTGTTCACTGTTATGCTGGTTAGTGCTTTTGGACTTCGGGTTCAAGTACCTTGGGCTGGTCAACAAAGTGTGACCAGCCTTTCTCCTGTAGGGTTAGAAGGCTTTCCCAGAATCAAGCGAAACGACTGCCAACATTCCAGAATTGTTGGGGCACCCTTCTTTTCTTCGCCACCACTCTGGAGCAATTTAGACCCATTTAGCAGGGCGAAACTAGCCACAGGTGCGGATATTCACGACCGGGCACTACGCTGCAAAATCGGAAATCCTGGTGAAACATCTTAAAAAACACTGAACTATATGTTCGTTTTGCTCATCATTTTATCAGTTAAATCCTATATGGCACTAACCTTTTTTGTCTTTCCCCTTGGACAGATTGTCAACTTGTTTCTACCATACAAGAAACCAATCATAACGAAAAAGACAATTCACATGAAAATGAGCCTGATTCTGGTGCTCAGCCTCGTCCTGCTGTTTCTTCTGGCTATTCAAAGCAGTTTCAGAAATCGTTGCCACCACGATTTCAGAGGCAACAGGTAATGGATTTATCTTAAGCTTTATAATACATATTTTATTCAATTTCATTTATGGAGACACAAGTAACTAAAGATTGCTTATAACTGAAGATTCCATGGAATAAGTAATAGCTTCTACAATCCAAAATTAATCTAGCAATTTTATGTTAATTGATCTTCCTACATACGTAGATTATTTGTACACCTGTACCATTTTAGCCTAGAATTTACATATTTTATATGTAAATGTAGAAATTAACTGTGTTATTTATCCATCCATCCATCGATCCATTGTCATAGTTAATGCTACCAAAGTTCCCATAGTGAGAGTTGAGACTTTGGACATCAAGAGCATTAAATATATACTATTTAATATATACTATTAAATATATACTATTTATTCCAGAACACTTGTAGCTGAAAAGAATATGAATTAAATATATAACATGTTTCTAAGAAAAATTGTATAGAGGAAAAGTTGATTGTATTTGCTTTTTTGTAGGAGCAAATGAAGCAGCAACAATGGCAACAGCAGCAGCAAGGAATTTTACCACAGTCTACACCAGCACAACCTTCTAGCAGTCCTGTTCCCCCTCCACCACATAGACCATTGTACCAACCTATGCAACCGCACCCCCCACATTTGGCTTCTATGGGCTTTGATCCAAGGTGGCTCATGATGCAGCCTTACGTGGATCCAAGAATGATGTCAGGAAGACCTACTATGGATATGCCACCTATCCATCCTGGTATAACTCTTACTATATGCTGTAGGCAGCACTTTTCTCATAATTGGCATAATTGTCTTTGTGCCTCAGATCATCATCGAATATTCTGAGATTAGGTATTTCAAAGGGATATTTATTTCAAAGCAAGTATGTTGAAAGCTACAGTACTATCCTTATTAGAAACATTCCTCTAATGACATTATTCAAGGATAAATGAATAGCTACCAGGAATATGACCTCTTCTATGTTGTGCCCCAACTGCAAAAATATGTTCCTACAGCAAAATATATTTATAGGATGTGTTTGTTATACATTTTAAACAGTCTTTCAGTGTATTTAATGGACTGTAATAGTAACTTTTAGGAATAGGAGGAAGAGCCGCAACCCAGTCAACAGTTGGACAATTTTAAGAAAGCCTTTCAGGCTTGTCCCTCCTTTGTGTCTTATAGATAAAAGAAGGGAGAAAGGAGGTGCATTCAGACTTGCAATTTCTGTTACTGTGATTTTATAATAAAAGTAGTATTAAAATTCATAACTTTGGGTTTTTTTAGTCTGTTTGAAGGGCTGACAGTTTTACCCCTCTATGTTAAAAGTCAGAAGAATTGGATGCCAGTCCTAGCACTTACTCTTCTTAATTTGAATATCTCCATTTCAGGAATTATACCTCCTAAACCACTTCTGAGGAGAGATCAAATAGAGGGGACAGGAGCTGGTTCAGATTCTTTTGATCATGTTACGCGATCAGCAAGGGAACATGCCATACCACTGACAGAATCACGTATGATATGGGGGTCAGAACCATATACTCACACAGATCCTCAACAAACTAGTACCTCCCCAAAAATCCTTGAAGAAACTGTTGATCTAAGGTAATCTTTGGTTTTTTGTGTATATTGTGGCTTTCTTCCCTACAATGCTTACATTCAGGTATACCTCTAACTTTCAAGAATATAAAAGGATCAACATATTTTTTTCCTAATTAATGGGTTTTTGTTTTGTTTTTTTACAAAATAACCATATTCTTCAGTACTTGTCTCTCTTGGACAAGTAACAGAAAAATGTAAATGTAATTCCAGTTCCATTAAAGTAATTGAATTAACAGATGGATATTTGGCAATGAAAAAAGCAGACATTCTCCTTCATTTTTATTATGAACTATTTGACTGTTTTCCACTTTAAAAAAAAAGATTGTCCACATATCCCCCTCATCATTAACTACTTTGACCCTGAATGTCAGCTATAAGTTATAAAATACATCTATGAGTAGCTATTAATATTGCTAAAATAATTCATAGTGAACTAAATTTAAAGTACTTGTCATATACAAGTGGCTCTCTTTAGTGACCACATTTGGGACAGGCAACTCAGTCATTAAGTGAATCTGCAACTATGCATATGATTTTCACTTTTCCTTTGCTTTACAGACCTGCAAATGTCATCAGTGTGAGAATTGGTTGTAAAGTTATTTTTAACACTATTGTAACTGAATGGTCACTAAATGAGGACTGCCTGTAAACATATTTAGATCTGTTCATTTTAGCAGCTAGAGTATTTCAGTTTCTTCTGAATACATGCCCATTGGGATGCTTGTGAGATTTACTATATGTTTAGATATAAGAATATTCTAAATGTTGAAAAGCCGTTCCAACCCCAAATAATATCTTCAGAACTAATGGGGTTACCAATAGATATCTTCCAGGATACAAGAAATAACTCATATTTTAAACATGCTCCTATGTTATTATATTGTTTAGGATGATTGATAAGACTTCAGCTGAAAATGTGGCTTGTTTCCTCTAGGCCTGAAGAACTTTTGGATCAAGATCAAATAACAATTGAAGCAGTATACTCAGGAGAAGAAGGTCTGTTAGAACCACATATAAAGACAGACTTCAAAGAATCTGAGGATGTGAACGTACAGCAAACATCAAGCAGGTCTTTGGAAAATGCACAGTCTCATCAGTCTGATACATGCCCATCAGCAGTAAGTTTTGAAGGAACTGCAGGAAATATTCCAGAGAGCTCCAAAGAACAGCAGGTGTCTGTAGAAGAGAACAATTCTTCTCTGAAGAAAAGCATTTCTCACGGATCAACTCATTCTTTGAAATCAGAAGAACCAGTGAGTGATACACAGGCAACTCTTCCCAAAATAAACAACAGACACACTGAAACCAAAGAGCCACTGCTGGAAAGACTAGACAGCAAGCAGAAAAAGGAGGGCTTTACAGCTAGTAGGTTGTTAGAGGGATCAAAACCTGAAAAACCCTTTAAACCTAAATCTGAAACTAGATGGGGTCCGAGGCCAGCATATGGTAGAAGAGAGGAAGGTAGCGACAGGCCAATGAGAAGATCTGGTCCCATTAAAAAGCCTATTCTTCGTGATATGAAAGAAGAGCGTGAACAAAGAGAGGAACGTGAACAGAAGAAAGAACGGGACGGAGAAAGATTGACAAACGAGAGAGTCAACAAAATTGAGAAAAGGGATCAGCCTCCGATGCCAGTTTCCAGGTTAGAACCAGAGAAAGCCATTACAGATGATAAGAAAACATTGCAAAACACATCACAAGCTGCAGAGGGTACAGACAACCCCACAGAATCTATAATTGCACCGACTGTTCAGCAGCCTCTCATTGTACAGCAGGCAGCAGCAGTAGTACTTCCTGTATCTCATCAGCCAGCTACAATCCAAACACTTCCACCTTCAGTTCCACAGCCAAATACTCCACAAACTGCAGTTGAGGCTCCACCACTTAGCGTACAAGAGTTACCAGTTCAACAACCTGCAAATGCGAAGGAAGAAAAACAGCCGGAGAAAATAATTAACAAAGAACGAACTGTAGAAAGACATGGTATTGAAACTAGGCCAGTAAAAAGAGAGCCTGGAGCACCTCCCAGAACATACTGGAAAGAAAATAGGGACTGGTTTCCGGACCAAGGATACAGAGGAAGAGGACGTGGAGAATATTACTCTAGGGGACGCAGCTATAGAGGTTCTTACGGAGGCAGGGGTCGAGGTGGAAGAGGTCACAATAGAGATTATCCACATTACCGAGATACTAAACCGAGAGTAGACCATGTCGCTTCCGGTCCTCTTAGGCAGAGAGAGGAGAGCGAAACCCGTAGTGAGAGCTCTGATTTTGAAGTTGTTCCGAAACGGCGAAGACAAAGAGGCTCAGAAACTGACTCTGACAGTGAAGTCCATGAAAGTGCAAGCGATACTCTACTGTCAGACAAGGACAGCTTATGCAAAGGCAAACACCCAAAGAAAGAAGAAAGGGCAGATGTTAAAAAACCTTCAAAAGCCCTGCTGTCTTTCAAACCGGAAAATAACATTCGAGGGGACCATAGAGTTGTGGATAAAGCATACGTAAGAGAAGATGAAAACAAGACCAAACCAGGTTTCCTGCCTAAAGGAGAACCTTCTAGACGTGGCAGAGGGGGGATGTTTAGACGCGGTGGAAGGGATCCAGTCGGTCGCCCACCTCGACCGTCTCTTCTTAGGAGACCAGGATACAGAGAGAATCAGTGGAATCCGAGACAAACAGAAATCTCCAAGGCTGAAGATGGAGAGCCGCAACGAAGGCATGAGCATTATGGCCCCGTGCCGTTGGAAAAAAGGCCTCCTGCCAAGTTTGAGAGGAAATTTGATCCCGCCAGGGAACGGCCACGAAGGCAAAGGCCTGCACGGCCTCCCAGACAAGACAAGCCACCACGCTTCAGGCGATTAAAAGAAAGAGAGGCGGCATCAAAAGTAAACGAAGTGACAACTAGTTCGTCATCAAGCGTGGCAGTGAGTAATGCTGTTAACGAGCAGCCAAGCACTACTTTGGAGGTTTCAGGGAGTAAGACCCCGGACTTGTCCAATCAGAACTCTTCAGACCAGGCAAATGAAGAGTGGGAAACTGCTTCGGAAAGTAGCGATTTCAACGAGAGACGCGAGAGGGACGAAAGAAAAATAGCAGACATCACGGCACAGGGAGCTGTTAAAACGGGAGAGAACACACTCATCCCCAAAAGAGAAATAGCCAAGAGAAGTTTTTCCAGTCAGAGGCCTGGGATCGATCGGCAAAATCGCCGGGGCAATAATGGCCCATCCAAATCCGGACGCAACTTTTCAGGGCCAAGAAACGAAAGGAGAAGCGGCCCTCCGATAAGATCTGGGAAAAGGGGGTAAGTACGAAAAAACCTAAATGTAGAAAAGCTTCGAATAAAAGCCAGCTTTGTTATTTTATTTTGCCGGAATTTTAATTTTAAATTATTATTTTTTTAAAAAAAATAATGTCTCGATATGCTTCAGGTTTCGATTCACGTGTTTTCAGAGCATGTAGGAGCCTGAATGCAGCGCTTGAGTGTAACTCATTTTGCAGCCACGTCTTGTTTTTTCCCAGGTTGTGCAGTTGCAGTGGAATTCTCCACACAGCAGCTGCACAATCTTGAGAACAGATATCGCCCAGTCTGTTTAATGAGTCCTCGACATGCTGTGTTCACATTCCAAGGCTTGTAGCTCTCTTTTTTTAAAAAAAAAACAACAAACATGAATCCAAACTTGTGCAGCTCTGAAAGTTACTTCCATTTAAAAGATAGGATAAGGAAATTGTTGTTATGGAGCATATCTCTAGGAGGGAATTGATGAGAGAAGAGATAAATTTACTGCAGATAAAGCCAGCATCAAAAGTGGTCAGAATATTCCTTCTCTCTCAATTTCTTTTCTTATAGTTTCTTGGAAGTTAACAGCTGAGAATGCCTGATAGTATTTGATTGCTTGCATAGTTTAGTCCTTAACTGAGGACCATAACGGAGCCTGACTATTACAGTCAGATGTCATAATGGCCATTAAGTGAAGCAAACGTGATCATCTCACTTAATGACCCTCCTGTCTTCTCTTCCTGATACGATTGTTAAACAGAGCACAGGATGCAAGGGCCCTGCCCTTGGCCTCCCAAGACCTCCCTTGCTCCACTATCTGCCCCTTGGCCCATTTCCATCCCACCAGGTGCAGCAACCCCCTCTTCGCCCCATGTCACTTACCTCATACTTACCTTTCAAAGGTCTCCAGAGCTCACGTTAAGGAAGCAGAACAGACCACACCAGATAGCATGATCTCAGAAGTGGCTGCTATTTTCAGAACACGCACAGTTCAGTGCAGCTCTCCAGACAATGGTGGCTTCTTCCAGGAAATTTTCTGTATTTGTTAAGAAAGGACAAAATAGCTCTACTGTAGTACAGGTAGTCCACCACTTACAGTGACGATTGGACTTGGAATCTTGATCATCGAGCAAAGCAGTCATTAAGTGAGATTCCATGTGACCACTTCATGCAGTGACTGCAATCCCAGCTCTCCCAGTTGTGGTCTTCAAGTATAGTGTGAGTTGTTATTCAGAGCATTGGGTAGAGAGCCTGGACCTCCTGGATCTGGTGAGGTGGGGAGAGAAACCCCTCAGTATGCTGGAGGAACAGACCACAAATATATTGAAAATGCTAGCGAATGCCATTGTTTTTGGAGGCTCAAAATCCTGGTGTTCATTTTCACCAGATTTGAGGCCTGTTCCTCCAGTGCTCAATAGGCTTTCTCGTTCCTGTATGGAGGGGAGGGGAAATCCCTTGGCATGCTGGGGACATACCTCAAATCCAGCATCTCCTGTGCTCACAACCTTTCTTCCCATCTTTCCATTGACTTTCTGGGGAAGTTGGCAGAAAAGATTGCAAATGGCGGTTACGTGATCACAGGGCACTTGGCAACTGGTCATAAATGCAAACAGATTACTAAGTGCCCAAAGTGTGGTCATGTAACAGAGCAAGCGGAACATTTTACAGTGGCCCAAAGCACCCGTTCTGCTGCATAAAACGAACATAAGTTGAGGATTACTTGTATGTAAAATGAGGCATGTGGAATTAAAATATGGACAATGTTCCATAATGTGCTAAATACCACCTTTTCTTCCATTGTTGTGCTTTTACTAATTATTTATGATTACTAAATTAATTGGCCCTGTTTCTTGTACAGACCATTTGAAGAACAGATACCTGTTGTGATTAGCACTGAATCAGTAAGCAGCAGTTTGCATCAGGAGGAAAATGGTAACAGTGCTGCTCTGCCGAAAGGTTCCAAAGATAGCAACAACAAGAAGCGGGAAGAAACCAAGTCTGGCCCAAAAAAACCCAAAGAGAAAGTGGATGCAATCTCTCAGTTTGATCTTAATAACTACGCAAGTACGTACTTGGAGAATCTCTTTAAGACACTTTAAGGTTCATAAATGCTCCATTCCTGCAGATTGTCAGGAAAAGATTGAGTAACCATTTATCCAGAATCGTATGAGGATTCTTGCACTGAGTAGGGGGGGTTGGGCTGGAAGACTTCCAAGGTACCTTCCAGCCCTATGATTGTATGTAATGCTTTCTTCATGAAACATTGAGTGGAATGGGGGGGGGGAATCCTTTCCCCTGAATAAACTAAACCTACGATAATGGCCATTACTTTGAACTGGTGTCTAGGTATAGGTCTAATTAAAATTTGGATTTCCTTTATAGGCGTTGTCATTATTGATGACCATCCTGAAGTGACAGTAGTTGAAGATTCCCAATCCAACTTGAACAATGATGGTTTTACTGAAGTAGTGTCAAAAAAACAGCAAAAACGTTTGCAAGATGAAGAACGTAGAAAGAAAGAAGAACAAACAGTGCAGGTTTGAGATCATGCATAGCATTATTTTTTCTTGTAGAAAGAAGTATTGATTTGAATTATATCTGGTTCCTCAGATAATTTCAATTACACTTTCTGCACATTCTTTAGTCCCTGCAAAGGAATTCTGATTTACTCTATTTTGTGATGTCCTTTTCTGCTTAGAATGTTACAGGATAAGTTGATCTCATGCTATAAACTATTTACATATTTAATACATTTTATCACTTAATATGTATCCCTCACCACATATTGAGTATTCTGCGGCTCTTCAGATGTTGCTGAACTACAACTGCTTGCATATACCTTGCTATGATTCATATTCCTTGGATTGACCAGGAGTTGAAATTGAGAAATATTTGTAGTAAATGGTGATCAGGCATCCTATTCACCGAACATTCTACTTTAAATTAATGCCATCCTTTCCCAGAACATTTTTCATTGCAAGCAATAATGATGATGATGATGATGTTGAAAGGGACCTTGGAGGCTTCTAGTCCAACACCCTGCTCAGGCAGGAAACCCTATACCATTTCAGACAAATGGTTCTCCAGTCTCCTCTTAAAAACTTCCAGTGTTGGAACATTCACAATTTCTGGAAGCAGATTGTTCCACTGATTAATTGTTCTATCTGTCAGGAAATTTCTCCTCTGTTCTAGGTTGCTTCTTTCTTTGATTAGTTTCCATCCATTGCTTCTTGTCCTGTCTTCAGGTGCTTTGGAGAATAGCTTGACTCCCTCTTCTTTGTGGCAACTCCTTAGATGTTGGAACACTGCTATCATGTCATCCCTTAGTCCAGGGATAGGCAACCTCGGCTCTTTTATGACTCAGGGACTTCAGCTCCCAGAATTCCTGAGTCAGCTGACTCAGGAATTCTGGGAGTTGAAGTCCATGAGTCATAAAAGAGCCGAAGTTGCCTACCCCTGCCCTAATCCTTCTCTTTATTAAACTTGACATACCCAATTCCAGCAACCCTTCTTTATATGTTTTAGCCTCCAGTCTTTGTGGTTCTTCTCTATACTCTTTCTAGAGTCTCAACATCTTTTTTACATCATGGTGACCAAAACTGCATGCAGTATTCCAAGTATGGCCTTACCAAGGCATTATAAAGTAGTATTAACCCCTCATGTGATCTTGATTCTATCCCTCTGTTAATGCAGCGTAGAACTGTGTTGGCTTTTTTGGCAGCTGTAGCACGCTGTTGGCTCATATTTTAAGTGATTGTCCACTAGGACTCCGAGATCCCTCTCACAGTTACTACTATTGAGTGAGGTACTACTTATACTGTACATTTGGTTTTTCTTGCCTAAATATAGAAACTTACCTTTTTCACCATTATATTTCATTTTGTTAGATAGCACCCAATGTTCAGGTCTGTCAAGATCCTTCTGTATCCTAAGCCTATCTTCTGGAGTGTTGACTGTTTCTGCCACCTTGGTGTCATTTGCAAATTTGATGAGTTCCCCATTTATCCCCTCATCCAAATCATTAAGGAAGATATTGAAGAGTACTGGGCCTAAAACAGTGTTGTGATTCCATGTCAGCCTGTGCACCCAGCAGCTGAGTCCAAGGGATCTGAGGAGGAGGAGGAGGAGGGGTTTGGAGAGCCTTCAGTGTCGGATGGAGGCTCTGATGCATTGCAAGACTTTCAGTTGGAGGAAGAGCCTGGCCCATCCAGTTGTGTTCGTTATGAGGCTCAGCTGTGTGAGGAGGAGGGTTCAGACTCAGAGGAGTCACAACTGAATCTGTTTAGAGACGTTAGAAGCAGAAGGCAGTTGAGCAGAGCAGTCTATGAAGTCTATGAAGCAACTCAGCCAAACGAGAAGGCATTGAGAAGCCACGCCTTGGGGCTGTTAATAAAAGGAGAAGGTGTGGGCGGTACTGGTTGCTGAAGGCAACCGTTCGTAGAAATCCAAAGAAAATCCTGGTCTGTTCTTGGTAATCTTCCTGTTTGACTCTTGTTTGAGGTTTGAATCTTTTATTTTTGTTAAGGAAAATATTCTGCTGCTTTTTTGTTTGAAGGACTTTATTATTTGGAACTGTAAATAAATTTGGGTTGGTTTTTTCCAGCCTATTGATTTAAAAAGAAAAAAGGGGTTGTCCTTGAATCAAACTGGGACAGTCATAGGCTGGAACAGAATAAAGAGAGCCTTGGGGTACCCCACTGCATACTTCCTCCATGTAGATGCTGTTCCATTGAGAACTACACATTGAGTGCGGTTGGTCAGCCAGTTATGAATCCATCTGGTGGTGATGCTGTCTAACCCATATTTTTCTATCTTATCTAGTAGTAGGTTGTGGGCTACTTTATCAAATGGTAGATACTTTTATCTACTTACTGAAGACCAAGTAAATTATATCCACAGAAGTTCTCTGGTCCATTTTGTCACCTTGTCAAAGAATGCAATAAGATTTGTCTGGCATGATATCTTTTTGATAAACCCATGTTGGACTTTGGTTATGACTTTGTTTGCCCCTAGGTGTTCGCTGATTCATTGCTTGATTATCTTTTCCAGAATCTTCCCAGGTGTTGCGGTCAGGTTGATAAGTCTGTTGTTTCCTGGATCTATTTTTTTCCCTTTTTTGAAGATGGGAACTACATCAGCTCTTTTCTAGTCCTCTGATAGTTCCCCGGTGCTCCAGGATCTTTGAAATATATAGTTCAGTGGTTCTGAGATCACATCTGCCAGTTCCTTTGTAACCTTGGAGTATAATCCATCTGGTCCAGGTGATTTAAACTTGTCTAGGCTGGACAGGTGCTCACTTACCATCTTCTTGCCTATCTTAACTTGTGTTTCTACTCTTTTTTACGGTACTGTTTTTGATAGGTTGGACTGTTTTTTCCTTTGTAAAGACATGCAAAAAATGAGTTAAGTAGTTCTGCTTTCTCCCTGTTGCCTGTCACCTTCTTGCCACTTTCTTCCACTAATGGACCAGTCGTTTCCTTGACTTTTTTCTTGTTTTTTACATGTTGAAAGAAACTTTTTTGTTTTTTGTTTTACTTTTGTCGCAAGCCTTAATTCATTTTGAGCCTTAGCTTTCCTCACTTCATCTTTGCAGGCTTGGGCTACTTGCTGATATTCTGCCTTAGTTATGTGCCCCTCTCTCCACTTTTTATAGTTGTCCCTTTTGTCTTTCAACTTATCAGAGAGTTCTTTATGCAGCCATGCTGGTTTCTTTTGAGAGCTATTATTTTTCTTCTTCATTGGTATTGTGCTAGACTGGGCTTTTATAAACTCACTTTTCAAAATTTCCCAAGCTTCTTGAGTTGTTTTCCCCTTGAGGATTCTCATCCATGGAATCGTTCCCAAGCTCTAAGTTTATTGAAATTAGCTCCCTTAAAGTCCAAGACTCTAGTTTGACTATTTATTTATTTATTTATTTGTATGCAGCTCCTCAGTCCAGGTTATTTATCATTATCTGATTAGTAGTTGATAAAATGGTCATGGAAATGTATCTTAGAGTTGTAGGAAGGAATGTCTAATCAGTCTGCTTATGCTGTATAAATTCATCTAATTATTATTTTTTAACCAGCAGTCAAACATACATTCCTTGAGTTAACTGGATATTTGGAAAAAGTACATTGTTCTGCCATTTAAGCATTTCAGTTTCATCTTTCCCTAGTGGATCATATCTCAACAATATTTTCTTTCTCAGGTCTGGACCAAAAAGAATTCAAATGAAAAAGGAAGATGTGCAAATTCTAAGCTACCGCCCAGGTTTGCCAAAAAGCAACAACAGGCAACTGCAGCTGCTGCCGCTGCTGCTGCTGCAGCTGCCGCTCAACAAAGTCAGGCTCAACCACAAGTTCCATTGCAATGTGTGTCTCAGATTCCAAGTCCACAAACTTCAGTTCAGCCACAGACACCAGCAACTTGTGCGGTGAACATCTGTACAGACTATGCAGGAACAAGCAAAACTCTGCAGAATGCACCTGCCCATACTGCTGTAGGAGCTGAATTTTGGGATAATAAAGTACCCCCTACCACCGTCCTCAATGACATCTCTAAAAAATGTAAGCGGAGACCTTTTTTTTTTCTCCTTTCATCTAGTTACATATGGAAGAAAAGAAAAACGTATACTTTAAAGTGTTGAATTAACTTCTCTCTCTGGGCTTTTCAGTTTCTCTTGACGTGAAATGTTCAGCCCTTCATATGATTTTATGTGTAAAAATTAGCCCTTAAAGCTGCGGCGTTCAGCCACACACTTTTAAAATCTGTATCATTGTCTGTTCCTCTTTTTTTTTCTCTGACTCTTCCAAAGATTGTAAGTTTCCCATCTACTTTGATTATGTGAATATTGCCCAAAATATAATAGGAACTGCTTTAGAACTTTCATGTGCTATGTTCCTCCGTTTTTTTTCTGGATCAATTCCAGAAATTTTTCTTCTTTTGTCATACGTTTTAATAAGAAAATTTGTTGTTTTCCAAATGTCCGGACCTTAACTGTATGGGATGTATCTTTAAACCACTTTCCAGAACTTTCCTTTCAAAAAGTCTGATTCACTTTATTTTTTGAACTTTTAGTGGGGCCTATTAGTCCTCCACAGCCACCTTCTGTCAGTGCATGGAATAAGCCTTTGACATCATTTGGATCAGCTACTTCACCAGAGGTATAATAATGGATAGCATGAATTTTGATTTTAAAACTTGCCATGCGTAGATATTTAAATAGAAAAAAAAGCCATATATTAGAAGCTGCATTGTTGCGCGTGTTTCAGTTAAAAAAAAAAGCATTGTGTTGGAGCCACTTTGTAATGGAATGGTTTGTTACAAATTTGCTATAATGGAGATATCTCCAATTACAACAAATTGGACACCTACAGTTTTGCTTTTTCTCTCTCTCAGATACACAAATCATTTGGAGAGAGAGAAGCACAGACAGATCCAGGCAGATTTAGCTATAAAGAAAGGGACAGATACACAAAGTAGAAAACAGAAGGCAGTGTTTTACCTCCTTTAAAAGTGACTAGCGAACACAGTTCTGTTGGCATGAATAAGAAAAAGAACTCCCCCTTGCTGAAAAAATAGTTGGAAATGTGTGGAAACACACACACACACACACACCGAGGTCTTTACTCGGGCATTGTTTAGCAAAGGATCTCACATTCAAATCAAAGGAATTGATATGCTGAAATGGTAAAAGCTTTCTCCCTGACAAAGAATCTGCAATCTCTGCTGAGAATGAGATGTCATTTTCCTCTTGCTTCTTTCATTAATTATGAAGAACAAAAGCATCCTAGGGAGAAGGAGGAGAAAAAAAAAAGCAAGAGGGAAATGACATCTCATTCTCAGCAGAGAACTTCAGAATTTGGATGCTTGGCAACCGGCATAAATTTATGATGGTTGCAGTATCCCAAAGTCACGTGATCACCTTTTGCTACCTTCTGACAAGCAAAGTCCATCAGTGCTTGTCAGAAGTCAAGATTCACTGAACTGTTGAAAAGAAAGGTTGCGCAATGGGACAAAATCCACTTGACTTGCTTAGCAACAGAGATTTTGGGCTTAGTAGTAGTTGTAAGTAGAATATTACCTGTAACTGATAGTGTCAACTAATGTTGTGCTCAGTGCTTCTTTTTAAATTGATAAAATATCCGGCAATAATTTATTGTATGTGTTAGGATTATATAAATTGGTAGCATCTTCCACAACAGGTAGTCCTTATAACCACAGTTGAGCCTGACATTACGCTTGTATGTTATTGTGAGGTGAGGTGCCCACATGACTGCCTTGCTGAACGACTTACCATCCCAGCTCTCCCTGTTGCGGATAGTGAGATATTAAGTGAAGCCAGTATTTAAATTCATTTATTTTTATTTATTCAATTTATAGGTCTATTTTCCAACCTATTTTTAAGTCATCTAGAATGCCCGTAGATTCTTTTCAGCGTAATTTGAATAAGTGCAGCTAGTCCTCGACTTACAACCACAGTTGAGCTCTAACCCTAAGCAAGCAGTTGTTAAATGAGTTGTGTCCGTTTTATGACCTTTTTGCTATGGTTGTTAATCATACAGTAGTTCACTGAATCGTGCAGTCATTAAACAAATCTGGCTTCTCCCATGACTTTGCTGGTCAGAAGCTCCCTAGAATGGTTCCAAATGACAAACCCAGGAAGCTGCAACCATTGTAAATACATGCCGGTTGCCAGGCACCCAAAGTTTGTTCATGTGATTGTGGGTATGCTGCAACAGTCGTTAAGTGTAAGAACTAGTCATAAGTCACTTTATAAAGTACTGTTGTAACTTAGAATGGTCATTAAATGAACAGTTGTAAGTTAAGGACTACCTGTGTTAAAGACTCTATCCCCCATTTAATGCTTTTTTTGAAGTGCTTCAAACCTACTGTTTTACATTCTTGTTTTGGACAGATGACATTGCTGTAAAAATAGGATATAACTGCATCCAAGAGAGTAAACACTGTCTTATTACTCGGTTTTATCTATTCTTTTCCAGAAGTATTTTGCCTAACTTTTTGAATGAACAACTAGAAAATTGAAATGCTCTAACTTGATCTATTTTTAAACCTTAATTTCAAATTTAAGCCAATTTGAAAACTTTTCAAGGTTATTTTAACAAACATATATATATTCAATACTATTACACTGTAATAGCATTTGTAAATTTGGAACTCTTATTTCTCCCTTCTCTGAATTGCTATAAACAGTTTTAGTCCTAACCTGTGTCATTTTACCCTCATGATAGAGTTGTTCAGTAATTCTACCATTCCTGCATAATTATTTAGAATGATACAGTGGGTTTGAAATATTAAAGTAGTAAGATAGATATTTTGATTGTGGTTATTTTCCCCAACCAGGATATTTTTATTGATTTTTCCCCCCCATGATTCAACTTGTTTAACTTGCTTAGAAATTAATGAATATGGTTTCCCAAATATTTAAATGCTACAATACAGCACAAAAGTCTGCTTGAGTTATAAATAAAAATTTTGGTGCCTTTGCTAGGGAACACCTGCTGGACAGGAGAGTGGAATGGATTTGGGAATAGAAACTATTCAGTTTGGAGCTCCTGCCTCTAGTGGGAGTGATAGTGAAGTTGGGCCGGTTTCAGATAAGGCCTCAGAGAAGCTTCTTGAACCAAAAGAACAAAGGCAAAAACAACCACGTGCAGGACCTATAAAAACACAAAAGGTGGGTGAAATGTTCCAATTCTCATCAATTAGAGAGGCAGACTAAAACCAAAAATCCGATGAATTTTTCTACATATGATCTCCCCCTCCCTCCCCACCGTCCTCCATAGAATATAGGTAAAAGATAATTTCTCCCTTGAGTGATGTTCAACTCCTGGTTGACTACGTAATTATTTCCAGGATTTTTTTCCCTGCCCTTCTCAATGTAGTCTGAAGCCTTCCATGTTTTCTGACATGCCAAATATTGAATCCAGTCCTGCTTAATGTTTTGGAATCAATCAAGGTAGCTAGGTATTCTACAAATACAAAATTTGATGAGCCATAAAAACTCAGTGGTTATTGGATCAATTACTTCCATGACTTCTTTTGGAATTCAGCAAATACATATATTTACATTAAATATTGTTAATTCTTTTTAGCTTCCAGATATGAATCCGGTAGAAAGCAAAGAATACAAGCCTGGCCCAATTGGGAAAGAGCGATCCCTAAAGAACAAAAAAGTAAAGGAGGCTCAACAGGGTGATTCTGAGATGCAAGAAAAGTCCAGTGCTAATACAGTCAGAAGCTCAGATCCTATTACTTCTAAAGAAAACAAATCGACTAATGAACTTAGTACAGAAATAGGAACAATGATATCGGTGTCGGCTGCAGAATTTGGGACAACTCAGAAAGTAAGAAAATGGCAGTGCTTATCTCTTCCTGCCCAAATTTTATCAGATACATTCTTTTACGGTACTTTCTGAAGTGAGAGCACAAAAGAATTGTAAGACAATTGGCTGTGAGGACAGTCTTGATGTTAGTTGACTTCTCCTCATAAGTAATTCTCAAGTTACTACCATAATTGAGCCTGGCAATTACAGTCATAAGTTGTGACAGTCATAAAGCAGGTCACTATGTGAGTGACAACTGATTTTTTTTTTGATGGTTGTTAAACTCCTGCAGCAGTTTTTAAGTGGTTCTTTTAGGATTAGTTTTTGCCAGAAATCAGAAGTAAACACCAGTTTCTGACAAAATCGTTCTATGAGGGCAATTCAGAAATAAACCTCCATTTGGTTATCAATGAGGTTATCAACTTTTATTATACACATTAGAAAACTACAACATTACATTACTTTTTGACGTAATTGCCATTCAAATTGAGGCACTTGTCATAACGTCTTACAAGGCTTGAAATTCCTTCTGCAGAAAAATCTCCCACCTGCAAATGAAGCCACCCCGTAGCAGCATCGTGAAGCACATTGTCATCATTGAAGTGGTGCGACACAAGCCACTGTTTCATGTGCCTGAAGAAGTGGTAGTCATTCAGTGCCAAATCTGGGCTATTGGGAGGTGGGGGGTGAGATCAAAAACATCCCTATTTCTTGCACATGCTCAAACTGAAGTTTATTTCTGAATTGCCCTTGCAAATCCTGTTCACATGACCACAGCTGGTTGCAAATGACCATAAATGCAAAATGGTTGCTAAATGACCAAACTGTGGTCATATGACCGGGGGGGGGGGAGGCGATGTCAGAACTTTGAAACCAGGTTGTAAGTAGCTTCTTTTAGGGGTTCTGTCAAAACTTCAAACTTTTGCTAAGAAACTGGTCATAAATTGAGGACTTGCTGTAGTAAGGTTTATTACTCTTTCTACTGTTCTATTTCTGTAGTAGAAATATCTATGTAGAAGAATGTGATATTAGAGAATGATGTGAGGGTTCTGATTCAGTGAAATTGTAGAATTGCTAGAGCCTAATACTATAGATGCTTATCTTTTTAGTTAATTGGATGTCCAGTTTTTCAAAAGGCTCTTAATCATTTTTTATATTAGTAGTTAATAACATCTGCAGATTATTATTAGAGTCATAACAAACACATAAGAGTCCAATATGAGACAATTCATCTAGAGTCTAGATGAATTGTCTCATATTGGACTCTTGTTTTGGGACTGACATACAGTATTTGTGTGTGTGTGTGTGTGTGCGTATTTAACTATATATATATATAGTTAAACTATATATATATAGTTAAATATATATATATACAGTTAAACTGTGTGTGTGTGTGTATATATATACATATACATATATATATATATATATATATATACATATATACACATATATATATACACATATACACACACACACACACACACACACACACACACACACACATATATATATATATATATATATATATATATATATATATATATATATATATACCGTATATACTTGAGTATAAGCCGACTCGAATATAAGCCGAGACCCCTAATTTTACCTCCCAAAAGTGGGAAAAGTTGGTGACTCGAGTATAAGCCGAGGCTGGGAAATGCAGCAGCTCACCTTATGCTCCTCTCCAGAGATCTTCCCTCAGCAGCGGCCGGCAAAGTAGCTCGCACGCGAAACAAGCCCGGCAGAGGAGCCGGAGCGGCGAGCAGAGGCGCCCGGCCCAGATCCTGCAAGGCCCGGCCGAGACACGCCCCCAGCAGCGGAGCTGCTCCGGCTCCTCTGCCGAGCTTGTTTTGCATGTGAGCTACTTTGCCTGACGCTGAGAAGACCCGCTTGGGCACTCGGGTTGGTGTCAGTCTCCGCAGGCCCTTCTCGTTTCCAGGAACGTCAAGCGCGCTTGGCTCCCCACCCCCACGGCAGGGCAGGGCAGGGCAGAGACTTGCTCGCCCTTCTGACGGCCCTGAAGAGAAACGAAGGGCTTGCAAACTCCCCGCGACAAGCTGGGCGAAGCGCGCGGCTGGGCGAGTGTGTGCCTGCGCGCGTATTTACGAAAGAAACGCTCCGAGAGTTCTTTCTCCGCCCCCTTGGGGGGAACTCTAGCGACTGCTGTAGCCGCGCTTCTCTTCTCGGCTCCGAAAATAGGGATTTCTACTCTCTCTCTCTCTCTCTCTCTCCCCTCCCCACCCCGCATTCTCCTGCCTCTTCGATTGCGACAATAAAAGGGCGAAGGGTGCGCTGGTTTCTTCCTCCTTCCTCCCCCCCTCCCCTCCCCTCCCCGATTGTCAGGTGAGGCAGCTGGAGGTCTGGCCGGGAGATTGTAGCCGTTTTGAAACGCCGCGTCTTGAAACGCCCGATCAGCTGATTTTCGGGTGGAAGAGCCGCGGCTTGAATCTGTTTGCATCTGCCTGAATTAGACCGAAACGGCCTGAATTTGACCAGAGTTGCTTTGTAATGGCTGGAGGAACTGCAGAGGAGGTCTTGCCGGGAGATTGTGGCCGTTTTGAAACGCCGTGGCTTGAAACGCCCGATCAGCTGATTTTCGGGGCGGAAAGAGCCACGGCTTGAATCTGCTTGTATTTGTTTGAACTTAACCAGAAACGGCTCGTAATGGCTGGAGGAACTGCGGAGGGAGTGAATGCTCCAGCCTGGAATATTTGGAAAGGCTGGGGGAACCGGATGAACTGCAGCTTAAGCGACTGTTGCCGGAGGAGCCATGGCTTGAAACGCCCCAGTTTTGGGGCAGCGTTTGCTTGTTCCGGGTAGAAAAAACGCTGTCGACCCCGGCATCTTTTGCGGGGAGGGGTGAGGTGGGGTGGGGTGGGGTGGAGGAAGCAGTTTGCGAAGCAGCCGAAATGGGGGTGTCAAGCCCACAGCTGTCTGTGCTGACGCGGACCCTCTGCGCCCGTCCACAATCTCCTCCGGCCGCCGATCAGCTGTAAGTGCGGCAGCGGGTCTGGCGTTCGCCCGCCGAACAGTTGGGGGGTGCGGGTGCCAATGGGCCTTCGGTGCTGCGCGGGCATTGTTGGAAGTGCTCCCCTGGTCCCCGTAGGGCTTGACACCCCCATTTCGGCTGCTTCGCAAACTGCTTCCTCCACCCCACCCCACCCCACCTCACCCCTCCCCGCAAAAGATGCCGGGGTCGACAGCGTTTTTTCTACCCGGAACAAGCAAACACGCAGGCAACCCTGCACTACTCAGCTCAGTGAAGTCACGCTTGAAACGGCTTGAAATGCCCGATCAGCTGATTTTCGGGGCGGAAAGCATGCGGTGTTGTGTTTTTTTTTCCTCCCCCCGAAAGTGAACGGCAGCTTTCCGTACTAGTGTATTTGTACTGCCGCGAGTGACAACTGACAAAGCTTGCCGGTGTGATCTTGATTTTGGAACTGATGAAGTCTGTTAACTAATTGATTGGCACTCCGGTCGCTCATCGCCGTGAAACTAGACCTTGTTTTTGGGGGTTTTTTTTTTGTACTTTGGGCTGATCAAATGGAATAAATGGAATAAATAAAAACACTGGCATGTCAAGACACCAGCACAAAGACCAAGGTACAAGCAGCTCTCCTTCAGTCATTATTGAAACATTTGATCAGCCCAACTTCTTCTTCTTATTATTATTATTATTAAATCTGTTTTTTAACCAAGCGTGACTTCACTGAGCTGAATAGTGCAGGGTTGCCTGCGTGTTTGCTTGTTCCGGGTAGAAAAAACGCTGTCGACCCCGGCATCTTTTGCGGGGAGGGGTGAGGTGGGGTGGGGTGGGGTGGAGGAAGCAGTTTGCGAAGCAGCCGAAATGGGGGTATATAGAGGATGGGAGGTTCCCACCGAGAGAGCCAGCAGAGTTGTTGTCGAAGCGCGTCACACGCCTTTCCAACCACCAGAGAAGGGAGGAATAAGAAAGAAACACACACACACACACACACACCAGGAAATCGAGGAAGCTTACGTAAGATCTGAAGGAGACACGATCGTGGGAAAGGCCGTGCCGTGGAAAAAAAAGAAAGGGTGGACTTGGGCTCGGCTGGTTTCGCAACGGGAAATGGGAAATCCCCGCAAAAGATGCCGGGGTCGACAGCGTTTTTTCTACCCGGAACAAGCAAACGCTGCCCCAAAACTGGGGCGTTTCAAGCCATGGCTCCTCCGGCAACAGTCGCTTAAGCTGCAGTTCATCCGGTTCCCCCAGCCTTTCCAAATATTCCAGGCTGGAGCATTCACTCCCTCCGCAGTTCCTCCAGCCATTACGAGCCGTTTCTGGTTAAGTTCAAACAAATACAAGCAGATTCAAGCCGTGGCTCTTTCCGCCCCGAAAATCAGCTGATCGGGCGTTTCAAGCCGCGGCGTTTCAAAACGGCCACAATCTCCCGGCAAGACCTCCTCTGCAGTTCCTCCAGCCATTACAAAGCAACTCTGGTCAAATTCAGGCCGTTTCGGTCTAATTCAGGCAGATGCAAACAGATTCAAGCCGCGGCTCTTCCACCCGAAAATCAGCTGATCGGGCGTTTCAAGACGCGGCGTTTCAAAATGGCTACAAGCTCCCGGCCAGACCTCCAGCTGCCTCACCTGACAATCGGGGAGGGGAGGGGAGGGGGGGAGGAAGGAGGAAGAAACCAGCGCACCCTTCGCCCTTTTATTGTCGCAATCGAAGAGGCAGGAGAATGCGGGGTGGGGAGGGGAGAGAGAGAGAGAGAGAGTAGAAATCCCTCTTTTCGGAGCCGAGAAGAGAAGCACGGCTACAGCAGTCGCTAGAGTTCCCCCCAAGGGGGCGGAGAAAGAACTCTCGGAGCGTTTCTTTCGTAAATACGCGCGCAGGCACACACTCGCCCAGCCGCGCGCTTCGCCCAGCTTGTCGCGGGGAGTTTGCAAGCCCTTCGTTTCTCTTCAGGGCCGTCAGAAGGGCGAGCAAGTCTCTGCCCTGCCCTGCCCTGCCGTGGGGGTGGGGAGCCAAGCGCGCTTGACGTTCCTGGAAACGAGAAGGGCCTGCGGAGACTGACACCAACCCGAGTGCCCAAGCGGGTCTTCTCAGCGTCAGGCAAAGTAGCTCACATGCAAAACAAGCTCGGCAGAGGAGCCGGAGCAGCTCCGCTGCTGGGGGCGTGTCTCGGCCGGGCCTTGCAGGATCTGGGCCGGGCGCCTCTGCTCGCCGCTCCGGCTCCTCTGCCGGGCTTGTTTCGCATGTGATTCCGGGCCAGGTGCTGCTGAGGGCGAGCAGAGGCGCCCGGGCGACCCCAGCAGCGTCAGGCAAAGTAGCTCGGCCGCGCGCAAGTCCTCGGTAAGTTCTTTTTTTTTTTTTGTTGACTGGAGTATAAGCCGAAGTGGATTTTTTCAGCCCAAAAAGTGGGCTGAAAAATTCGGCTTTTCTGACATGACATAGGGCAGCAGTCCCCAACCTTTTTGGCATCCAGGATTGGTTTCGTGGAAGACCATTTTTCCATGGACCAGAGTGGGGGAGGAGGAGTGCACAACCTAGATCCTTCTCAAGCACAGTTTACGATAGGGTTCACGCTCCAATGAGAAACTAATGCCTGATGATCTGAGGTGGAGCTGAGGCGGTGATGCTGGCACTGGGGAGTGGCTGCAAATACAGATGAAGCTTTGCTCGCTCACCCGCCGCTCACCAGCAGTTGTGTGGTCCAGTTCCTAACAGACTATGGACCTGTATTGGTCCATGGCCTGGGGGTTCCGGACTGCTTGTGTATCAGATGTGTTGCTAGTGCTTTCTATATTTGAAATGAGTGGGAATGTTATGTTTCTTGCTCAGTGGTTATACGAAACTTGAAAACATGTTTCAGATTTCTTTCATTATTGACAGGCCATAGCTTTTTATATTTACTCTGGTAACCAACAAAGGTTTACTTTTTTAAAAAATACTGAATGTGTAAAGTTAACAGTTAACATAATAAGAACAATTTTAAGTTATTCTAATAGAGAAATTCAACTCGTGAAGTTGAAAATGATATTCTTTTCTGCTCAAAGTTCAAATCGTATTTTTGAGGAAAGTTATGCATATGATTTGGATAAACTGGTTGAACTTTTTTTACAGGAGTCTGTAACAGATTATACAACACCATCTTCTCATTCGAGTACAGTGGCAACAAGCAATGCAAAGATGGAGGAGGCTTTAGTTACAAATGTAGGTATATTTATTATGTCATAGTATAATTTGTATTTTTAATTTTATTTTAAATTATTTTAGATTTCAGTTATACCTGTAGAAAAATATTAAATAAGCTACATTTCTCTTATCTATTGGGAATAAAGTCAAGGATTTTAAATAATGTTAACATATATACTCCCAATTAAAATATAATGGAAAACTTGTAAGAAGTGAAAGAGATGAGACATTGAAACAATATCTACAAGATAGATCATGTGCTCTTTGCATATTAAAGTAATATGTGTAATACCATGCGGTAAGGAAGTGTACACTTTTTATTACTGGATTATTAAAGGAAATTATACTCATTCAGGGTAATTATATAGTACACTTTTAAATCTGGCACTTCCAAAAACAGTGATTTGTGTAAATAACATAGATAGATAGATAGATAGATAGATAGATAGATAGATAGATAGATAGATAGATAGATAGATAGATGTTCAGTTGAACACATAGTTATGCTTATCCTAGGGCATGTATATACACATCATTTACTGTATCCTACTGTCTCAACTCCTTTTTTTCCCATGAGGTTGGCATCAGTTGCAGTAAGACCAATGCTTAGTTTCATGTCTTCACACATCCAGCCAAAACATTTGCTTTGCTCTCACTGATTTGACATCCTTGGATTTCATTATTCCAACTCTGCACATTCAGATACAATTGTACATTAGTATTGTTGGAGCAGCAGATTAAAGATTGATGCTTAGATCTGGTATGTTTTTACAACAATATATTGCTGGCCTACTCTTGTTCATTATCCTCCTCAGATTTGTTAAACACCTATGTCAAATTACACTCCCTAAATATTGGAGGACATTCTCCTTGACTCAATTTGATGCCCTTCCAACTGACATCTTAGAAGGAAGATACAGAGATTTGGGCTAAGGTTTTACCTTTGTAGTAAAGAACAAAGGCCATGGAAACTGTTAAATACATATTGTTATATTGCATATTTTATACTGTCATGTGTACAGGTTAATAATTTCACACTTAAGCAAATTCCCTGGTCATTCCAAATGTTTTTACTTTCATACAGTTAGTATATCCACACTGTATACTATGCCGTGCAGAATCTGCAGTCAACAGATTGATAAGATCAGTTAATTTTATGATCTTTTAATTTTACATGTAATCCATTTTTTACTGAGTTTTATTTTGTGCTCCTCTTCGACCACAATAAAGAGCTAGACTTGGTGTCATGTTCTACTCTGAAAAAATATCGTAACTTGTTCAGGGAATAATCTGACCTAATCTATTCAGTACATAGACACATTTTAGAATGGGAAGAATAGAGTTAAGCAATTCTCTTGTCATTTAGCAGAAATGTATATTTCCTTTCACTGTACTGTTCCGCTCTCATTCCATTTTACCAAAATCTAGCACTATATCAAACTGTAAACTGTGGTTATAAGAAAACAACTACTTACCTTAAAACAGGGGTGCCAAAGTCAATTTCATTGAGAGTCGCATCAGCATTATGGTTGCCCTCAAAGGGCAAGATGGGCGTGGCTGGATCGCTGCAACTAGGCAGGTGTGGTCAGGTAGGCATGGCCGGCTCAATGCCACTCACTCAGTATGGCCAGGTTGACATGGCCAGGTAGGTGCAGGCAGCCCAGCTTGGGAGAGCTGGGTTGGCACGGAACAAGTTGCACCAGCTAACTTGATGTGGGGACAACTCGGCACCCAACAAGCTCCTCGACTCCCCAAACTGCCGGCAGCCAAGCCTGTACGCACGCACGCACGTATGCATGCACACACACACACACACACACACACTGCATTCCAAGTTTGGGGACTTTTATCCACAGAGGAGGGAGAGGTCCTTTCCCCAAGTGCAAACATGATTGGCAGCTTGCCAGCTCAAGATATGGATTAAAGTCTCCAAACTTGGAATGGTGTGTGCATGCACACACAGCACACCAAAAGAGGCATTCTTCTCCCAATCCCAGACATCTGAGCATTGGCGTTTCCCTGTATGGTGCCCTCCTCCCAGCAAAGTAGGAGGCGGAGTGGGACGCTGCTATGTGTGGAAGCGCGGAGTCAAACTTCTGCCTTGACAAATCTCTGGAGAACAAGAAGAGGGCAAGGGAGTAGCACTCCTGGTCCTGCATGAGGAAGCCTGGCTGGTTGGCATGTTGGGGCAACCTTCCTTCACGCAGCTCCTCGACGCCCCTCCTCTCCAGAGATCTTTGTAATTCAACCGAGAATTTTGGTGTGCTGCGGAATTTGGGGAGGCGAGGAACCTGTGGGACACCGAGTTGTCCCCATGTCGAGTTAGCCGTTACAACTTGTTCCGTACCGACCCAGCCATCCCAAGTTAGTGGATCTGGGCTGGCTGCCCCTACATGGCCATGCCTACCCAGCCATGCCTACCTGGCTGCTATGAATCATCATAGACTCATGCCTACCTGCCCCTGTCGTTACCGCTGCCACACAGCTCCATGCATTGGGGAGGCTGCCTCCGCCCAACCTCTCCTACCGCTACTGCCACTGACAAGACACCCGAAGAAGCAAGGAGGTAACTATTCAATTACCTCCTACTACTACTGTGTTTCCCCGAAAGTAAGACCTACCCCAAAAATAAGCACTAGTTTTGGGGTGAGGCACATACCTAAAAATCAAGCTAGGGCAGGGATGGAGCTTACCATGGCAGCCAGGCCTCCCATGGATTGACACTTGCCTCACCGGCCCACTTCTTCTGTAGCTGAAGGAGCAGTTTCATTTTGCAGCTGGGAATGGAGCTTGGGCCTGCATTTCACAGTCAGAGACCTTTCCGGAAGGCCTGTGCAGCCGAGAACCAAGCTATAGATTCAATCCATATCTTGTTTCTTGGCTACACAGGCCTTCTGGAAAAGCCTCTGATGGCAAAATGCAGGCCCAAGCTCCAGAATGAAGCTGCTCCTTCAGCCGCAGAAAAGTGGGCGAGTTGGGCAGGGCTGTCATTGCTGCCGCCACAAGGTGAATGGAAAAGACACCCCCCCCCCAAAAAAAAACCCAAAAAACCTGGTGCCTCTTTCGGGGACCAAAAAATATATAAATAAATAAAAAGACTGGCTCTTATTTTTAGGGAAACATGGTAGTTTGCTTGTGGGCCAGATCTAAACGCATCATGGGCCAGATCTAGTCCGCCGGCCTTGAGTTTGATGTTTGTCTTAAAAGATCAAGGTAGCTACATCCTTCTTTAAAAGAACATTCCTTATATGAACCGTTTCATGATTATTATATTTTTATCTTGCCTTTTTAAATATATAACTCAAGTTGACAAAGCTAATGCTCCTGCCTCCTATTTTTGCCACAACATCCCTATGAGATCGGTTGGGTGAGAGAGAGTGCCTGTCCCAAACTCACCCCAGCAGGCTGTTTTACGTAAGGGAGGCCTAGAACTCACAATCTCTTGGTTTCTAGGCCAATACCTTTGCCACTACTCCAAATTTTTATAATACTAAGATGTACGTATGAAATAATGTAATCTTCACACCCCTATCCCACTGTAATACCAGAGCTATTTACATCCCACCTTTACTGTGAGCTCACCGCACCCAACCCCAATTTGTATCTATGTTGAGCCTAGACAAAACCTGCAGAAAGCTGAAACAGAGAATCTTTGGTTTTGATATACAAAGAAACAGAACCAGTATTTCATATCTCTACTGCAATGAACATTTACCACCTCTAAATATTTTTATTGTCTACTTGTCCCACCACGTAAGAAGACTTTCACACAGTCACATTTGGATCATCTTTTAACAGTGATACTATTGGAAAGGTTTGATGGCATTTTTTTACCAAGGGCATTTTGTTTCTTATTAAACGTGTGTGCATGCACGCGCACACATACGTATGTATGTATGTATAGCTGCCCATCTCACACAAAGTGACTGAGTAGCATACAGCAATTGATAAATATGTTCAAATTCTGAACTTGAGATAAAAGCACACGTACTTCTGAAATGCTCTATTTCCAATCCTTGGAGGGTAGAGTTAATCTCTCATCATTATCTATCAGATCAATTTAATGTGGCAATAGTGGGATGTGTTTTAAATGTTCAGGACTGAGAGGTTTCCAGAGTGGTTGCCAAATTTTAATCATATAGCAATGACAAGTAGAGGTTACTGGACCTAAATATGCTTACTCTCAGGTCGAGTAAGTTTTTATTGGGTATTTATATTCTTTTATCAATGGTCTTTTTGTTGTTGTTTAGGATTGTATGCTTTTTTTTAGTAGTTTTAAACTTTAACGTTCTGATTTAGATGAATTGTTTAGTCAAGGCTCATTGTGAAATTAATTTTCTAAAACTCTGGGCAAAAGGAAAAAATAATGTTCAGGAGAGAGATACATGAAGCTGAAAATGATTCTAATCAAAGTGTAGTTCTGCAATATCTATTACCGGTACTACTGCTATATTAGCAGATGGAGCAGGGGTTTTGTTTAGTTGTCTAAATCAGCGTTTCCCAACCTTAGGAACTTGAAGATGCGTGGACTTCAACTCCCAGAATTCCCCAGCCAGCATAGAGTTGAAGTCCACGCATCTTCAAGTTCCTAAGGTTGGGAAACGCTGGTCTAAATGACTCCTTCCTACTCTTCAACCTTTACCGTTGTAAGGAAAAAGTTTGTAAAAAGTGCACATTCTTTTTCTGAGGACTTTAAAATAGGAATAGCACACAAAAAAAATAATTTAGGGAAATGAGTGCAGTGGACTCTAAATAATCAGGATTTATGACTATTATGAATATGGATTGCAACCATTTTGAAAGCAAATAATTAAGTTTCATATACAGATCCTCTATTAACATTCCTTTGCCATCTGGTGTCTTAATTATTTACTCCAGTATGTAAATAAGTGAATATTGAGTGAATATATTTATGAAATAATTATGAATGCAAAATAATGTTAAGCTTGGAGAGAAAAGTTGCTAATTAAAAGGGTGAGTAAATTAAAGTACTCTGCATGTCCTCTTTGCTCAAACTCTACAAAGATTTTGATCATTCCTGCTGTAATTAATAATGCAAAGTATCAAATGGTATCTGGCACTTGAAAGTACCTTTTAGCATGGAAGCCTTATTGTTTTGCTTTGCAATTCCATCTCTAATCATTGTATTTGTGTGCCTGGGGGAGGGAGGGAGGGAAAACAGCATTACAGTATTTCTTCAAGAATTTCTTGTGGATAAATTATTTCTTATTAAATGTATCTCATGATATTCAGTATACTTTGTTCTGGTTTGTAATAGTGTTTGTTGTTTTCCTTCTCTTCATAAGAATGTAAAGCTTTTAGTTGAATGACATCCAATCAGAAAACCTTATAATTCTTAAATGCTGGTGCATTTGGTGTACTGAATTTTGACCCTGGATTTCCTGATAGTTGTATGACTTAAAAAAAATTCATATACTTTATTGATTAAACTAGCTTCATTCCATTCTTTGGCAGTATCATGTAAGGTGATGATTTTAGTGCACTGGAATTGATGAGGAATAAGTTCCGTTTGACTTTCCTTGTTTGGGAAATCTTTAAGGTGTCTGGTCCAAGTTCAAATTCTTCCTCTTACGTTTTCAGTCCAACTGGAGAAGTTGTCAAGTAGAATCATACCATATTTGTAACAGTTAGTCCTACGCCTTTGTTGCATTGCAGAAGGAAAGGTACATTTATATCACTTCCATACGAATCTTTTGAGGCTCAATCTAAAGGAAATTTATTTTCCTGATTTTATTTTTTTAAAAATTCCAAAAAGAAATGAATATTCCAAGATCTTAAAGGATCAGATAATTTTCCCCATGTGTCAGATTCCCCACCCCCACCCCCTCTGAATGCTTCCCTATCAAGTACTTAAGTAGAAGACTAGCTAGTTCAGTTGCACTGCTTGAGCTCTTGCTTTTGATGGGGCTTTTGTCATAGACCCAGCTAGAATGTGATCTCTGTTGCCTACCTTTCAGGTGCCCCTGCCCCACACCCTTCCCCTCCCTAGGAGGGAGACTCTACAACAGAGCTCCAGCCTAACTCCAGTTTCTCCCGCTACCGTCGACCTCACCCTCAAGGTATGTACCATGCCCCTCTAAGGGTAATTTTCTTGCATGCCGGGGAAAGATTTAACCAATCTTTTGGTGTAGTTTAGGGAAAAGCACACTTTTCCTTTTGCTAAATAACTTTTTTAAAAAAAAAAAAAAAAGTATTCATTGCATTATTTTAATCCCATTAGAAACTTCTATCTGCCATATACCGTATTTTCCGGCGTATAAGACGACTGGGCGTATAAGAAGACCCCCCAACTTTTGAGATGATTTTCATGGGTTAAAAAGTCGTCTTATACGCCGGAAAATACGGTATAATTGGATATAGATCAGGGTATATAGTGAGATTTATCTGTGACTTCCCTTTTCACACAGAACGTACGGAAAAGAAGGTGCTTATAGCTAGTATTACGGAGCTTTTTCTTCGAAATCATTTTTTTCTGATTTGTATTAACATTGTTAAACATAGCAATCTGATGGAATATTGGTTTGCTAATCTAGGACACATCAAATTGAGAAATGGACTGATTAATACTTGCTGACTTCTTAACAGTTACTGTTTTGGTAGTTAATAGTATTCTTTTGGTGATGATATGAGAGGTAGGAAAAAATTCAAACTGACAAGATATATTTTGGGTTAGATACCATTTCAACTTGCTGTGAAGTAAGTGATAAGAATTATTTGGAGATTGACATCAATTCCATTCAGAACAAGAAGAATGCTAGAGCTCTCTCTCCCTCCTCTTCCTCTCCTCTTCCTCTCCTCCTTTCCAATTAGAATCCAGTAAGGATTCTGATTCAGGGGTCCCCAACCCCTGGTCTGTGGACCGGCACCAGTCCGTGCCAGCAACCAGTCTGCAGAAACAAGTGAAGCCCTATCCATGGGATGCAGACAGCATGTGAAACCACGCCCCCTCCGGTCCACAGAAAAACCTCTCCACGGAACCAGTCGTTGGTGCCCAAAAGGTTGGGGACTGCCGTTCTAATTAACATGGCTTCGAATTTTAATTTCAGAGGAGCAAAATTGTATTGATAGGAACAGGTTCAGTGAGTTAAATATAGTATTAAGGAGGAGTCAGAAAAAAATTCTTAGCAATCTTGATTAATATAGCTTTATATCAAAGAACCACTTTTTTTTACAAATATTGCTTTCATCTTAAGCATATCTGGAGAATTCTAGTATTAAAACCAGAATTTCTGATTATTTATTAAACACAGGAGCTTTAATAACTTGATAGATAAATTGATTGCTTTTAATATGAGACATCTTAGTTTTAGCTCTTATATAAGTACATCTCTGTCCCCTTCTATCTTACCTTTTTATCTATTCATCGATCCATTCATCAATGCATACATAAGTCCAGATATATCTGTGCTTTTGCATAATTCACGTTAGTGAAATTTCTCTAAATTTAATAGAAATATTCCTTCTGGAATTTTATTATTTCTTGACCATATAATTTTCTGTTGGCATACACGAATATAACTTACTTTATATATATGCATAGAGAAGTCAACCATAACCAGAATTAAAAAGTGAAAGTTTGAGGGTCAATACTTCCTAAAAAAAATGTAAAACTTATGTGTCAGACACTGTACTGAGCACAAGAACTGTTTTTAGAATATACTGTATATATACAGTTTCACAAAAATATCTGTTTAATCTTTTCTCTCTACATTAAAAAATTTTTAAGCATCTCTTTTTTTACCTTTTTAAATATGATCTGTACAAAGTGTTGTGACAAAAATAGTGTGGCTTTTTCCTACTAAGCATGTAGTGATTTAATGCAACAATTTTCAAATTGTATTCTGTGGAATTATTACCATCCATGACAAAAAAAAATTCAGTCAATTACAACCAATTTCCTTCCTGTCGGACAGGGGTGTCAGACTTGCAATGTTACGTGACTTGTTGCGACGTATCGCAACATTTTTTCCATTGCCGGCAATGGGATGGGTGTGCTTTTGGCATGACGCATCTGGCCCGTGGGCCAGCAGTTTGACACCCCTGCTTTAGGAAGATGCTAAGTACACAGACTCACACCATTGGTCATCCTATAAGACCTGAATTATTATCAATATTGGATTCCTGGTTAATATCGTTATTCCATGTATCTCAGTCAAAAGAGTTTATATAGAAATCTACCTACTCCACCAAAGTAGCCTTTTTTGTGCTTGGATAGTTTATACAAGGTAGTCCTCCACTTACAACTATTCATTTAGTGACAGTTCAGAGTTACAGTGGCACTGGAAAAGTGACTTGTGACCATTTTTTCACACTTAGGAGACTGGTGGCAGCTTTCCCAAGGTCATGTGATAATCTTTTGCAAATCTCAGACAAGCAAAATTAATGGGGAAGCCAGATTCACTTAACAATAGTAGAACTAACTTAACAAATGCAGTGGTTCACTTAAAAACTGTGACAAGAAAGTCATAAAATGGGGTAAAATCACTTAGCAACTGCCTTGTTTAGCAACAGAAATTTTGCACTCAATTGGGGCTGTAAGTTGAGGGCTACCTGTATTCCAGAAAAAGTAATTTAATGGAAGTATTCATGAGGTTGTCAGTAAATGTCTACATAAAATTAACTATTTTGAGAAACTAGTTTTGCTTATATGTTACCTTACACAGTGCAATTGGGATATGAGGGCAATTCGGAATTAAACCTCCATTTGGTTATCAATGAAAGACACTCGCAGATACAGAATTCTTATTATACACATTAGAAGACTACAACATTACATTACTTTTTGACATAATCGCCATTCAATCTGAGGCACTCGTCTTAACATCTTCCAAGGTTTGAAATTTCTTAGTAGTAGTCGCTCGGCTCCAAATCTGGGCTATAGAGGGGGTGATCAAAAACATCCCAACGGAACTGCTTCAGAAGTTCCTGGGTGCATCTAGCGGGGTGCGGGTGAGCATTAGCGTGAACCAACACCACACCAGAAGTGGTCCCATAGAAAATCCCTCCAAATGTGAAGATGCCAAAGGAGTACTGCTAGTGAAGTTCATGCAGCGTGGTTTGACCATCAGTTCAGAAGTTTACTGTGAAATGTTACAAAAACTCAGACAAGCCATCCATAACAAGCGTCAGAGCATGCTGGCTTCCGGTGTGGTGTTGGTTCACAATAATCCTTGCCCGCACACCGCTAGACGGACCAAAGAACTTTTGAAGCAGTTCCGTTGGGATGTTTTTGATTTCCCCCCCCCCCCATAGCCCAGATTAGGCACCGAGCGACGACTACTACTAAGGAATTTCAAACCTTGTAAGACATGACAAGTGCCTCAATTTGAGTGGCGATTATGTCGAAAAGTAATGTTGTAGTTTTCTAATGTGTATAATAAAAATTCTGTATCTGCGAGTGTCTGTCATTGATAACCAAACGGAGGTTATTTTCGAATTGCCCTCATATTAGACTGATTGTCAGGTCGGCCATATTTGACTTGGCACCTTACTGGCATCCTGTCATCAAAGGCCAGGGGAGAGGAGACATGGAGGAACAAATGGACAATAAACATGTATGGGGACGTGGTGGGAAACAGGGAGGGGGGAATGACAAATTGACAAAGACCAGAGATGCAAGGAACCAGTTTGTGCCAGCAGTTTGTGCCACATTCCTGAGGGTGGAATGTGGATTACCCCAAACATCAGAACGTTTCTCAAAACACCTATGCAGCTCTTCATTGGCTGAAGAGCAACTGGTCTTGGGGGGAAGGGCTGGGATGAGGGGAACAATTTGTAACTTTTTGTGCAGGAAACTCATTTCTAGCTTGACTACAGCAGCTGGCAGCCTTTAGTAAAAGAATCTATCACTTCATCCAAATGAAGTCAAGGGTCTTTCTTTCCTAAGGGATCTGACTGGGGCAGGTCTGACACTGATACTGCTGAAATTAGAATATCTATAAATTTATTGTGGTATCATAGTGATTGGCAATTGATATAATTTATCTGAAAGCTATAGCATTATGTTTTGGCAGTGAAAAATGATGATCTACTCTGTATTCTTAAATTATGAAAGTCAAGCATAATTTGAGATGCAGAGCTTAGGTCCACATCACCTTTTGATTGATTTGATTATTGCAGAATCTATCTTGCATTTCCAGAGAAGTAACAAGACAGGAATGAATGATGTTAATATGGTGGGCTTTGCAAATAACAATAAGCATTACTGAACTGTCATCAGAGCTTATAGGAGTTGATTCATTCTAGAAACAAAGACGGCTGGCATGCGTTATTTGCAATGCTAACAAATGTTCTTGACAAACTGTTCGTACAATTTTGTATGCCATATTCAGACCGAATTCTTTCTTTTATTCTTGTCACACGAACATTTATATACTGAATATTTTAAAGAAATTTGCTTTTCCCTGATGACTTACTTAAAATAGTAGGGGATGATGTAGGATAAAGCGATATAAAAATATAGAAATGAAAAAGTAGTACCTGTCTTAAAATAAAACCATTTTTTTCCGTAATAGATGGAATCTGCTCGCAAAGCGTGGGAGAATTCACCAAATGTGGGAGAAAAGAGTTCACCTGTTACATCAACAGCATCTCCCGTTACTGGTGGTAACAGTAGTGGCAGCGGAGGTGGGAATAGCAGCAGTAGCAGTGGACCAACCAGTGGTACTTACAGCTCTTTTTCAAGTGCCTCCATGCCTCCCATTCCTGTAGCTTCTGTTACACCTACAACTTCATTGTCAGGTATTAATCTTTAGAAAATATAACTGAGAAATGTGACTGAATAGCTTGCTATCTTTTTTTTTTAATAAAACTCCCTTTGTTTCTTTACTCTGTTTATTATTTGATTCAATCCTGTCTAATTTTATATCCTTTTAATTTGTTTATCTAAATTAATTAGAAGTAAAAACTTTGAATCATTCTTTTACCAAGATTCTGGTGCATTTTTATATTGTCAGTGAAAAATCTATTAACTATCATTAATTTTCAGAAGTTATATAAACGTTTTATACAATCAACTGTTGGAAAGAAAACGTTACTTAAATTAGACAAGAATAAAATAGCATTTAAAACCCACTATATTCTGAACAGAGGTTTTGATGTTGAATTGTATAATTTTAATTAGGTGCGTATCCAAACAAAAATGCTTTGCAAGCACATTGTTACATATTATGTATTTTGAGTCCTTTAAATTTTAAGACCCTTTCCACAATAACCATCTCTCAACAATTTTAATCTATATTTCTAAACACAGAATATAGATTTTTTTTCAGTTTATAGTTCAGTTTTCTTCATCACTTAATACACTGCCAGATAGTTTTTAAATCATTCCTCTAAAATAATTATTACTTGATGTATAAGATAACCTTTATTGTCATTTTTTTTACTGTGGGCACATCAAAAATGAAATATAGTTGCCCGCTCTCAAAGTGGAACACATACATGACACACACCTAACCATACTATATACACATATGTATAGACCCACACCCCTACACATACATAACAAATAAATATTAAATACTGTCCATCTTTATATAACGGAAGGAGGAAGCTTGAGAGTTCACAATTTTAATGCTGTATGGAATGAAACTGGCTGAATCTGGAAATGGATGTGATAAAACACAATACAAGAATACAGAAAGACTTACAATTGTGTCAAAATATTAATCTTTTCTAAATGTTACATTCTGATTATAATAATGAATTATAGTAATTGCTCTGCTATTATTTCCACATGGTGCCAGGTATTTATCTTTTGAATGTGTGGTCCTAATGAACGTAAGCTTGGGAACAAATGGTAAATCTCTTAGATTGTTCAGGTAAACAATCAGTTCTGATCCAATATAATATTGGAGAACTCGGACATAATCTGAGTCTACTGTGAAAACATTTCTACCTAATGCAAGCTATTGGCAGAGGTACAGATCTTTATCTAAAACAGGTGACCTGGTTCCTTTCTGTAACTACCATTTGTCATATTTATGGGAATTCATCTTACTTGGAGAGTCTTCACTAATTCTAATCCTTTCCTTATCCCATCTTGGTTGTTAAAATTTGTAAGAGTTATGAGCCAATTTTTTTTAGCCATTTCTATAAAAAACATTCTGATTTGCTGCTTTTTATGAAGGAATGAGTAATTCAGGCATATAAAGTAATGCACAAATTTATCTGGATTATTCAGGCATATAAAGTAATGCACAAATTTATCTGGATTATTCAGGCATATAAAGTAATGCACAAATTTATCTGGATTATTCAGGCATATAAAGTAATGCACAAATTTATTTATTTTGGATAATCTTAAAAGTTTAATTTTAAATTCATAAGGTATTGTATATTGCTAGGGATGCGGTGGCTCAGTGGGTTAGGACGCTGAGCTTGTTGACCAGGTGGTCGGCAGTTTGGCGGATCGAATCCCGAGTGCCGCGTAACAGAGTGAGTGCCTGTTACTCGTCCCAGCTTCTGCCAACCTAGCAGTTCAAAAGCACGTAAAAATGCAAGTAGAAAAATAGGGACCACTACGGTGGAAAGGTAACAGCGTTCCGTGCGCCTTTGGCGTCTAGTCATGCTGGCCACATGACCACGGAGATGTCCTCGGACAAGCGCTGGCTCTTCGGCTTTGAAACGGAGATGAGCACTGGCCTCTAGAGTTGGAAACAACTAGCATGTATGTGCGGGGGAACCTTTACCTTTTGTATATTGCTAGTACATTGCCTGTTTCTAGGAAAATAATCTAAAATGTCTTAAAGAGTTGAGATCGGTTGCTGTCATTTGAAATAACCTGATTTAGCAAACATTACACCAAGTAAAACATATTGTTCTTAAAGGAAATTACCATCGTTGAAAAATAGCTGCTATGTACAGTATGTCAGATATATTTTATGCATATCATTAAGGTTTCACCATGCTATTTTATGTAGACAGCGGTATCCTTGTATAGTAATATTTTGAAATTGAGAGAATATTTAATACGATATTGCTTAATGCAGTTTGCATTAAGGTTCATCAAACTAGGTGCAACAAGCTATGGCGGATCAAGCTTTTGTTTATTGTGCTTATTATTTTGTCAGTAACTCTTGAATCTTGCTTTTTCGGTTTCTGATCTTAGGAGCTGGAACATACACTACTTCCTCACTGAGTACAAAAACCACTACAACCTCCGACCCACCCAACATCTGTAAAGTGAAGCCACAGCAATTACAAACCAGCAATTTAGCATCTGCTGGTCATTTTTCCCAGTTAAGCTGTATGCCGCCTCTGATTGCCCAACAACAGCAAAGTCCACAGGTCTACGTGTCTCAGTCAACAGCAGGTAATGCGATAAAGTTATTGTGTGATATTTAGAAACATTTTTTTCTCTAAAATTAGAAGTCATTGAATTTACGTTCAGCGCTTCCGGTGGCTTATTTTCTGCTCGGCATCCTTAGAAACTACTGTTTTCTCCCAGTCATATAAACTGAATTTAGTATTCAAGGGAATACTGGAATTCCTCTGAAAATTGGATAATTGGTTATTTTTTCTTCTTCGTATTTTAACTCTTATATTTTCTTCTCTTCCTGTAGCGCAAATTCCTGCTTTCTATATGGATACAACTCATTTATTCAATACCCAACATGCCCGTTTGGCTCCTCCTTCACTTGCCCAACAGCAAGGATTTCAGCCAGGACTCTCACAGGTACATATGGTGGGATTGGGAAACAAGCAGTTTACAGTTCTATGCAGGTTAAATTAAATCAGTCTAGCTTGATATTATCCAGCCTTGCTTTTTATCATCACTCTCACAATAAAAATTTATGCTAGCATTGATATGCTAGTTGGTTTTAATTACTCTAGTAAGGAAAATATATCATTCTGGGTAAAAATGAATAAGTCATAGGTGGAATTAAAAGTATGGGGTGATGATATTCACCAACAAAAAATATTCTCTCAGATACTGTTGGGAAAAGAGCAGGAATTAGAAGCAGCTTGAGAATTGTGTTTAACTACTAACTAGCGTGCAGATGGAGGAAAATTTGCATCTGATTTAAGAATTACAGGGAGGACTGGTTATTGGCATTTAAATAGAAATCTGCCTGATAAACCTAATAGCTGAATATAGTAAAATCCTGATTTTACCAACCAATGATATAAACACAATAAGAATTTGGATGTTGCACATGCTAAAGTAAGCCTACGCTATACTGAAATATTTTATGTTATATCCAAAGATAACAGGTATCTCAATATGTAAGATTATTTTTGTGAATTGAACACTGGGATGTTTGAAAAAGTTCAGAATTCTTTTAAACCAAATCTAGCAGTGGTATTCTCAGTCCTGAAATAAAATATCTGTACAATTATTATTTGAGGTGCCACAAGTTAATACTACTGGAGCATATTAAAATGTCCAGTTCACTGTTCAGTGTTTCATATATCATTTTATTGTAAACTACTCAGATCGTGTTCAAGGTGGAAAGCAATATATAAATGTTATAATTAAATTTACAGTTAAGGCAGGGGTCTTCAAACTTGGCCCTTTTATGACTTGTGGACTTCAACTCCCAGAATTCTTCAGCCAGGCACACCGGCTGAGGAATTCTGGGAGTTGAAGTCGACAAGTCATAAAAGGGCCAGGTTTGAAGACCCCTGAGTTAAGGGATGTGAAACCATAAAACTAGAGTAGACCTCTCTGCTGAGGTACTGGAGAAACACCACAAGAATGAGTACGATCTGGATAGCTTCAGCTCGGGAGAGTTTCCTACGTCAGTGGGTTTCATAGATATTTAAATTATTTCTCTTCTTTCCAGCCTACTTCAGTTCAGCAGATACCAATTCCAATATATGCCCCTCTTCAAGGACAGCATCAAGCTCAACTGAGTTTAGGAGCAGCACCTGCTGTCTCCCAGGCCCAGGAGTTGTTTAATTCTTCTCTGCAGCCCTATAGGTAAGTCTTTGATATATATATATATATATATATATATATATATATATATATATATATATATATATATATATATATATATATATATATATTATAATAGAATCAGGAAACAGAAAATGCTGCTTTCTGTCTTTCTTCTCCTAAATAGCACTTAGACATATACCATTTCATAGTGCTTTACAGCCCTTTCTAAGCAGTTTACAAAGTCAGCATATTGCCCCCAACAATTTACCAATATAATATAATATATATATATATATATATATATATATTTAATATATATATATATTATAATAGAATCAGGAAACAGAAAATGCTGCTTTCTGTCTTTCTTCTCCTAAATAGCACTTAGACATATACCATTTCATAGTGCTTTACAGCCCTTTCTAAGCAGTTTACAAAGTCAGCATATTGCCCCCAACAATTTACCAATCTTGGAAGGATGGAAAGCTGAGTCAGCTTTGAGCCAGTGAGAATCTAACTCCTGGCAGTCAGCAGAATCGGCCTGCAATACTGCATTCTAACCACTGCACCACCATAGCTGCAAATGTTTGAATTATTAGTTTATTCATAGCATTAATAAAAGATAATTTTGCACTATATTTTTAAAATTGCATTAAGTTAGCAAAATCAGTTAAGTTTAATTGTGGTGGTAGTGGTGGTTGATGTTGCTACAAATCAGCGTTCAGATTTCCTTACAGCGAGAGGAGATTTGGAACTTTTAAGAATGTTAGTACATACATTTTATGAAATAACTTCTTCAGAATGTTACTGGCTGTTTGTAATTGCACCGCTTTTATAATGCTGAAAGAAGCATTGAAGCATTGTAAGTTGTGAGGAGGAGGAAGAGGAGGAAACTTATGAATTACATGCTGCATATTTGTAACCTCTTCAAACAAGTGGTGGGGTTTGGCTTAAAATAGTTCTTAATCAGGCGTGTGGTTTAAACAAAGACATTACAGTTGCTAATTTATTGTCTACAAATACTTACTATTGTCTACAAATAAGATGAAAAAATTTAAAATAAAAAATACTTGTATAGTTTTATCTGGCTGTGCCTCTTCAGTAATGTCACAACCCTACAAATACTCTAATTAGAAAGTGAAAATATCCTTAATTCAGAAAAATGATTACATTGGCTAAAATGATTTGTTTTACAAATTCTACATTTAACAGTGGTTTGTTATTTTTAGAATACGGAATCATAGCTTTGAGCTCTGCTCAAATGCTTATTGATTCATACTAATGCAAGATAAATTGATGCTATACTGCTGCTCAGGCTATCCCTGATTCCTTGCTTTTTCTAAATTCCTCCTCTCTGATGACTTACTTTGTACCAATGTGTCAATTCCTAACTGAGGATAGAGAAAAGCTATCTCACCACCACATACCAAGCCTTATATTTCTCCCCACAAAGTATAGCACACAACTGTTTTGCAGGAGAGTAAGTACAGTAGTTTAGAAAAACGCATACTGGCAAAACATATACTGTATAAAAAAATTAGTTGTCACTCAGAAAATTTCCTGTGTGCACAACATACTCCTTGCTCTGTTGGTGCATATTTGATGGTAAATGTTTTGATAGTTTACTTTTTTGTTACCAGTTTCCCTTCCATTTAGCGATCAGGTTTATACTTAAGCCCTGTGTTTTAAGCAGTGTGGAACTATACAGTAGTTTAACCTGAAGACATTCTTTTTAAAAAAGTTTCTTTCCTCTTAAACCTCACCAGATGGGCAGAGCATTAAAGAAATCAAGATTCCAGATTCAGCCATAAATTATATTAAAAGAAACCAGAATTTATAAGCCTAACTTTCAGTCATGCTTTGCATTGGAATTCTTTACTTTGTATATGTTTAGATAGTGAAACAAAGTACAATTATGTTGATTAAATACAGGCATAGTACTCTATGCAAACTATCCATTGTATTTGCTTGAATATTTTGCCCAGTTTTTCCAGTGCAGCTTTAAACTTTTCTTCTGTGGCAGCTTTCTAATAAATTAACAATATTTAAATGATTAATTTAGTCTTATTTTTTTAAAAATAGATCTCAGCAGGCATTTATGCAAAGTGGCTTGTCTCAACCATCTCCAGTGGTACTTTCGAGCACAGCTTTACACAACTTCCCAGCAGTGCAACATCAAGAACTGGCCAAAGCACAATCAAGTCTTGCATTTCAACAAACATCCAACACTCAGCCTATTCCAATCTTGTACGAGCACCAGTTAGGTCAGGCTTCAGGATTAGGAGGTTCCCAGCTTATTGATACACATCTACTCCAGGTAAGAAAAACAGTTGTTCCTAATATGGCTTCTGAAGCTTTGGAATTATTGCCTTTTTTGATGTAAAAAAAGGAAACAGAGATATATAAACATAGTTTATATGTTAAGTTTATGTTTAGTGTCCACGGTACAGAGATAAGATTTAGCTTTTAGAATTTAGTAATCCTGCAGTACTGTGACTTACATTGTGAACAGAGGCCCATTAATACTTGAAGAGATTGTTATTGATTCACCTAATACAATTCTCACTCTTAAGATTATCCTAAGGCTTTGCATGTTTTTCCCAACAAGACAGTGAACATTGACTTGGTGTATTAAAGACATTTCAGAACACATTGTTTTGTGTCTGTGGTTGGTTTAACCAGTTTGTTTTTACCTATAATTTTTTTTAAAAAATAAAGCTCAGATTACATTGTAAATCATAGGACTGCAGAATTATGAATAATTCTAAAGATTCATAAATTACTGTTAGTATTGTATCCACTACTGTTCAACAAATACATGCACTAAAAGAGGTTATTGGTTAGTTTGAAGTGAGGCATCATCATGTGCTGATCATATCCAGTGACACATTTCCATCCTGGATTAGGCTGAAAATGCCATGAAAATTATGGGCTGAGGGCCTTGATGTGACAAAAAAGACTGAAGTTAAGTCTGAATCAGTGTAGCAGGTGAAAGCTCTATCAGCCATATAACACCTAAGTTGCAAACACTGCATTGGCTATCAATTGATTTCTAAAATGCCGATTTTAACAAAGGTAGGTATTTTCAGGGCCTTCTTCAGGTAGAACTGTCCTATCCTATACACTTGCCTATAAATGCTTTATATTCCCCAGATGTAGGAGGTGAAAGGATTGGGGTCCCAGAAACAGATCTACACAGGAAGCGTAGCTATTTCTGGCATGACATGGTTTCCACACCCATAGCTACTTCATCATCATCCGTCCCAGAACCAGACATAATCTAGGCAGAGAGATACAACCTTGACCACATCTCCTACTTGGGTTGGAATTGAGATGCTCACCTGAGTATTGTTAGTGTACTTCCCTAGTGTCTTTATGCAGGTATTTAAAAATGGGCAGAAACTTGTAAACTGGTATCAACCTTCAACAAAGATTGTAGTGCTTGATGTCTCCCTTCAAACGGTATCTGAAATTTCTCAGTTAGGAAGGAGGAGACCCACTGCAGATAGTGCCCTCCCACTCTCAGTCTCGTAAACAGTCCAGAAGGGATTAAAGGTATGAAAATGTTGTAAGCTGTCCAGAATCACATATGTGTGAGTGGGCAGCTATATAAATTTGTTTAATAAATAAATAAAAGCTGCTGAGAAAAGATTCATATTCTCCCTTTCTGGTGTTCGCTTCTCATTGTCCATAAATCAATCAGCATGTACTCAGTTCGGTACCTGGCTTGAGCTCAGACTGAAAAGGTCCATATAATCCATTTCTTCCAGCTGATATTTTGTGATTACATTGTAAATGACTGTGGCTTCTTTAGATTCAACAGCCTGTATACCTCCAGCAAATAAATTGAAAGGAAGTCGTGTCAGCAATGATTCATGAACCTCATGATTAGATTATAGTCCTTGTGGACAGTCCTTGAAACTAGTCTGGAAGCTATAGCTAATGCAAAGGCTAGGCTTTTGACTGGAATATGACTCTGTGTTCTCTTTATACCTGTGCTGAAAGATTTGCCTTGACTTCTGGTCTATTACCAGCCAGGTTCAGGATGTTGCTTTTACAAAATCCTATACAACCTGAGAACAGCTTGTCTAAAGTAGTGTCTTTAGTTACATCCACTTTCTGTAAGCGCGTAATATATTTAGCATTGATCTTGTTGTCTTTGCGTTTGCTGCCTGGCAGACATAAAGAAATTAGCCTTCTCCAAAATAATAATGTTTATTTGGAATCACCTTCTCTTTGTGATGTGCCAGATTCAATACTGATGTATTTTGCTACACTTTTTGCATATATTCTACATCTCATATTAGGTTGATATGCCCTTCAAATATATGTTATCTACTTTTACCTATGCTTTTTCCACCCATAGTCTTTTGTTTGTGGTAGTCAACAGCAACCTATAAGCAAAATATTATAGGTTTTAGCAAAATATTTTGCTAAAACCTATGGTTGCAAATAAATGTTTTAGTGGTAGTAGTGAACTTTTAATGAAATGTCAGGATCAGGCATCTGGCATTCTCATGTAACTTAAGGACTTGCTCATTATTTTGATTACCCTGTCTGCGATCTGTTAGAGAGGTCTACAGATTTTTGGATTACAATTTGTTGGCATCATTGTTAAGTAATTATACCTAGAATGAGGTGACAGCCTCTCTTTCTCTACCAGTACCAATCCCACTGTTAAGAGAACTTTCAAAGCAATTCTTCACTGTAATCCTACCAGTTTAGAAATAATTCTAGCTAGCTTGGTTGATATGCAGTTTTGAGATTTCAACCACATCTTACAGTGCTTAGCTTTACGGCAAAAAAATTAATATATCAGGATATCTTAGACTTAGTTATAAGGCAAGTTTTAGAAGCACATACATGAATGTCGATATATTTAATGTTTTTTTTTCTGATTCAGCTGCCAGCTTATATATAAAAGGGATATTTGCTTTATAATAGCTACTTTTCCAAAGAGTAAAAACTACAGTAAGCAGAATTATTACAAATAATTATATGTTGACCTCTTTCTTCTCAGGCAAGAGCTACTCTTACCCAGGCCTCAAATTTGTATTCTGGACAGGTTCAACAACCAGGGCAGACAAGTTTCTATAATACTGCTCAGTCTCCCAGTACTCTCCAGCAGGTAAACTATGGCATGGTAAATTGCTTTCAATTTTTTAACTATCCATATGTGTGTGCTGTGTGTAATACTGTAGTTCAATGACAAGAGAATATTGCATTTTGTGCAAAGTAGATAGTGCTCTATATAGCAGAAATCTAAAACAATTCTTTAACCTGGAAGATTACAGGTAATCCCCAAGTTACAAGCGTTCACTCAATGCTCGTTTGAAGTTATGCAACCAGCGCCCCCCCCCCCTAGTGTTTACGAGCATGTCCCAAAATTACAGATATCACAGCACCATGGCAGTCATTTGCCCTTACGAACAACCACAGAGGCTCTACAACATTCACTCTATTCCCCACCCACCCCCACTGCTCCCCACAACTGCTTCCCCCTCCCTTCCTGCCACACTGGACTCACCTTGCAAAACCTGTCTCTCTGCTGCGGTTTCTTTCCCTTTGAGGAAGTGGAGAGTCGGCTTGGAAATGCTTTTCACACCGACAGTGGAAGCTCTGAGCGGGGAGGCATCGCGAGGCGAGTCCCCTTGCACCTGCGTGCTGGCGGCGGCAGCAGCAACAGCCGCCTGAGTGGCCACGATCCCCCCTCCCCAGCCAGCCACCCACTCTACCCAACCTACTCCTTGCCTGACCGGCCAGTGGCACAAACCCTGATTGCTCTTCTCCTTGTCATCCTCCCCACTCAAGCGGCGGTAGCTTGAGTTTCTCCGCTCTGTCCAAAAAGAAGGAAGTGGAGGCGCAGAGCAGGATTGCTCTCGATAAGGCCAGCACACGGAAACGAGCATCGCATCCCCGTCTTCTTGACAGCAAGAGGCAGAGGCCCCCTTTGACCCAGGCCTTTGGCCGCACAGGACAGATAGCCCCCAGCCAATCGGAAGCCATGGTGCTGCAGGGGGCCAGGCTGCGATGGGCAATCGCAGGGGCTGTGTTGTGGGGCAGCAGGCAAACGGCAGGAAGGAGGCATGGCCAAGGGTGGGAGCCTTCTGGTCCTAGACCCTTTTCAGCCTCTTGAGATAATTGTACTCAGAGTCTCAGATGAAAAGATTTCTGTTATTTCTATTTATTATCACTGCTGTGGCATTTGGTTGTTTCATGAAAGGTGGACAAGGGTACCACTGTATCTTGTGCTGAAAGCAGCTCTCATGAGCTAGACCAAGGGTACGCAACCTCGGCTCTTTTATGACTCATAAAAGTCCATGAGTCATAAAAGAGCTGAGGTTGCCTACCCCTGGTCTAGATATTTGTTACCAACAGAAAGTAGTTACCTGTAAGCAGTGCTTTTTTTGCAAAAGAAAAAGGTGCCGGAACTCACACATGTCATACAACCCACCTTGCCTACCCTACAAGGTTCCATCCAAAAAAGGTGCCGGAACTCCGTTCTGAGCGTTCTATGAGAAAAAAAGCCCTGCCTGTAAGGTTCTGCCTCAGCCATCTCCCTAGGAAAGCATGACTTTTGAAACTTCTAAAGCATCTTTTACTGAGAGAAAGTGATTGCAAAGAGCTCAGGCGGAATCTGAAGTTCTTGCACGCTAACATTAGGTTAATTTCCCATTGTCCAAACCCACCCCATGGCCCCAGTTCATCGAGCCAATCCGCTAAGCGTGAGGTTGTGAGAACTCCGAGCCAAAAAGGCGATAACAGGTTGGTCTCTGGCGCCACAACCTTGGTTACAGGCAGCAGCTGGCTGGAAAGGAGTCAAGCCAGATGGCCTTGAGGGCTCATTCCCCCCTCTCCCAATTCCCATGCAGGTACATCAAAGCGAAAGCAGAAACAAGATGGAAACATCTTCAATCCCCAAGCAGCACTTCCCCCTCCCCTCAGAATGGCAGTGTTCCTGTAGTGACCTGACAAGTTACCGAGAATGTGTTAGTAATGCTAGCACAATTCAGAAGAAAAGTGTTTTGCTGCTCTTGTGTTACTATCGTGCTTTCCAATTTCCAAACTCTTCAGATTTAAAATGATTTAGAGCAGAGGTCCCCAACCTTTTGGGCACCAGGGACCGGTTTTTCTGCAGACCGGAGAGGGCGTGATTTTGTGTGCTGCCTGCATCCCGCGGATGGGGCTTTTTTTGTTTGTGCGAACCAGTTGCTAGCATGCTGCGGCCCGGTACTGGTCCAGGGACCAGGTGTTGGGAACCTCTTGATTTAGAGGCCACATTCAGTTTGATAATATTTAAGATAATTCTGAGAAAAACGTTTTTTGATATGTTTGATTAAAATCCAAATAATGAATGAGAACCAGTTTGATTAAGCTTCTGGCCTAGAAAAGGGATAACCTAATCCTCCCTTAGGCATGACAGCAACTGCTTTAGGGTAGTCACTCTCAACCTTAGAAATAATGTATTGAGAAACCACTTCTAAAAATATTACTGAGAAAACTGCATGGACTTGCCTTATGTAGTCTCCAGGAGCCAAGATGGATTTGAAGGCAAATAACAAGAACAGTATGAATAGATTGTGGCAAGTATTAAAATCTGGCAATACAAAGGGAATGTTCTTCAGTATTTTAAAGTAGGTATTTGCCCAGCCATCCACTGAATCCAGTCATTTCTCCAATGGTTGGCCAGTTACCAGTTAATTACCTTCTTTTGAGGCAGAATTGTGGAGCATATAATCACAACTTCATCTGGAGAGACATTTATGAAAGAGAATAGGAATCCTGAAAATTCTCCGGGTCATCTCCTGGTATTAATCATTAACATTAGTTCAAAATATTGCAACTAGAATATAACCTGGAATTGATGTAAATGATGCACTGACTTCTGAGCAGATTTTCCAGTGTTGGCTCAAGCTCAAGGATTGAAGATTCCTTTCTCTCACCTGAGCATGCAGGCGTGATTCTTTTTTCAGATGCCTTTCACTGGATACCTTTGACGTGGAGTGATGGATGGCCATTGATGTAGTATCATCCAATTGCTCTATTTATTTAATGTCTTAGCTTTGTGTATGTGTAATTTTGGTTAATGACATCACTTTCATTTTTTAAATATTTTAATTGATTAGAATAGATTCTAATTGGTTATTTACTACTAGCCTTTTAAAAATATGTATAAATAAATACAATTAAGGGATCCTTCGTGATCTTTTGACTTTGGTTGTTTTCTTGCAGATATTTCATTACCCAAACTAGGTAATGTTTTCAGTGCTAGTGACTAGTTTGGGTAATGAAACATCTGCAAGAAAACAACCAAGATCAGAAAGCACCAAGGAACTCTCATTTCAGCCCTCAGCTACAAATATTCTCCTTTATTGGTAGTAAATAAAATTGCCCTGATTTTGCAAGTTCAGAATTTCCAAAGCACATATGCAACTAATAAACTGACATCCTATTTCCAAAATATGTATATTTACAGGAATCACAAACATAGAAGCGATTAAGTATAATATGGGGGAGTAATGGAACAATTTAATTTGTAATGAGCACGATCCACTTTGTCTGAAAAAAATGTTAATGTCTATTTAATTTCAAATTATTCTCTGCAACCTTAAAGGAATAGAAATACAAATATTTTTTTCTTCTGTGATTCATAAAGAAATAGTTGCAGGCTATATTGACAGTATCATATATGTATGGATATTTTCGTGTCATGTTCAAAAATGACAGTTTTGTTTTAATGCAGTTAATAAGCGTTCTGCTTGTCTGACATATTGTCATTTATTCCAGGTGACAGTACCTATACCAGGATCACAACTTCCTTTGCCCAACTTCGGATCAGCAGGCCAGCCTTTAATTGCGCTTCCACAATCCCTTCAACCTCCATTACAGCACACTCCACCACAGCCTCAGGCTCAAAGCCTGAGTCGGCCAGCACAAGTAGGTCAGCCTTTCAGAGGACTAATTCCAGCTGGAACTCAGCACAGCATTATAACTGGGAAGGTAAAGATATTCATGTTAATCTTACCATATGATAGCACAGAGGTTCCCAAACTTTCACAGCACTCTAGCAGTTCCCAAACTCTGCATTAGGGTGCTGCAACAAACTCACAATTCCATTATATAGTAAAATATCCCTGCAGCTTGCTACAACATCCAGGGAACTGCAGCACATAGTATGGGAACTACACCGATAGTAGATAATGAAGACTAACAATGATTGAATTGATTTAGAATTAATAAGCAGATAAAGTATCATACTTTAATTCCCAGTGACTGTTTCAACATTGACTATTCCCACCCCCTGCTCCTTCCTAAAAATGCTACTCTTGACTGTCTAAAATATGGATGAAGACTTTAGAAAAGGGAGATTGTGGCAGGGTGGATTTGATTTAAATCAAATTGATTTAAATCATAATTTTTAAAGAGCAACTGTCATCTCTGTTCCGCAGCAGCTCCTCCTGACCCACTGTTGACTCACCAACAGTCCCATTCACTTTCATGGGACGGCTGGTGATGCGGCAGTGACACAACAAGGTGAGGGACGTGGCAGGCATCAGGTGAGTGGATGCCCGCTAAGAGGCGCTGCCATGATGGATCTGAAATGACAGGTGCTCTTTAAATGTAAGGACTCATTCTTGCTGTTAATTAGAATCTTTAATATTATTACTTGCAGACAAAATGAAGGTTTCCTATTTAGAATAATAAGCTGTCAGGTTACTAAAACAGTGATATCAGAACCGATATTAGGTTAATAGGTTAATCACACATACCGTGTTTCCCCGAAAATTAGACCTACCCCCAAAATAAGACTTACCCTGTTTTTTTGGGGGGTGGACCTAATATAAGCCGTACTCCAAAAATAAGCCCTAGTTAGGACCCTGCCCACTCTGTCCCACCTCGCTGCCACACAAGGAGGGGGTGGGTGGAGCTAGGCCCAGTGCCCCCTCTGCTGTTTCGGAGCCGGGGGGAGGGGAGTGACGGCGAAAGTGAGTTTCTGGGACTAAAAAAACTTCAGTCAGACCTTCCAACTTCTTGTGGGGAAAAAAAAAGATCTCATGAGAAGTTGGAAGGTCTGATTGAACTTTTTTTAGTCCCACAAACTCCCATTTCCCTGCAGCGGGAGAGAAACGTGCCAGATCTGGAAAACAGATTAGTAAAGAAATGCTTTCAGGAAGAAAGAGGAGCTGGGGGGTGGTGCACCAAACCACAGCAGCGCTGGGAGGAGAAGCAGTGGGAAATGGGGCTGCCATTTCCAGAACAGAGAAGGGAGACATGGGGCGATGAAGGGCGGCACGCAAGGGCTCTTCTCTGCTCTGTACCGCTACGCAGAGCTGCTCCCCTTCCCATTCTCCATTCTCTCCAGTGGTGGCAACAGGGCTGGCGGAAGGAGGCGGCAGGGGAGGCTTGTGCTGCCTGGTCACTGCACAAGCCACGGGAGAGTTGGTGTAGGGGAAGGAGGCGGCTGTGAGGCGAAGCGTGAAGAAAGCCCCTCCAGCGGCAACACAGTGGCAGCGGAGCATTTCATCGTCACTCCCCTCTGGCTCCGAAACAGCGGAGGGGGACCAGGACTACCCCGCCCATCCTCTGTAGCACGGCAGTCTGGCTCAAGGAGGGGAGTGAAAAGGAAGGTCACCAAGCAAGGAATGGCCCGGCTGGTGGGGCCCTGAAGTAAGCGGGGGCATGGGGCAGCTCCACCAACGTCTCCACCTGCCTCGCCTCATTGCAACAGCAGCGCAATATGCCGTGTAACTGAATGAACCTTTATTGTCAAAGTACAACCATGTATACATTGAGATTGGCTGAGCCTCCCTTCGTGCTCCCACCCCCAACTTACAGTGACACAAACCCTCCATCTTATTACACCATGTGAGCTAATTGCACAATGCACCGGCCTCACAAGTCAATCATACATAAAGTTTATAAAATTTTATCCCATTCAAAAGCCTAACAGCCCATGGATAAAAGCTGTTTTTCAGCCTGTTGGTGTGGCTGGCTATACTCCTATATCTCCTACCCAATGGTAGGAGAGTAAAGAGATACCGTCCAGGGTGTGAGTCATCCCTGAGAATCTTCCTCACTCTTCCAAGGCAGCGAGCCCTAGCGATGTCATCCAGTGGTGTCAGGGAACAGCCCACAATGTCTTGTGCTGTGCTCACCACCCTCTGTGATGCCTTCCTATCTGCGGCTGTCAGACCAGCCTGGAAGCAGCGCAGCAGAAGAGGGGCCGGTAGCCATGCGGGCGTCTGGTGGACGGGGCTGTTGGTGCTGCCACCGCGAGGCAAGGCAGGTGTCACAAAAAATATAAGACATCCCCCCAAAATAAGACCTAATGCCTCTTTTGGAGGCTAAAATAATATAAGACCGGGTCTTACTTTCAGGGAAACACGATAGTTGGAGAACTGCTCAAATTCTTTTATTTAGTTAAAACACTTAGAGCCTGGTACAGATACATTTCTCTTCAAACAATCATACAGTTCGTAGCATACATAGATTTGCAAACCAATGGGATAAAAATATTCCTGAACTTTGTTTTATGATTTATCTCATGGTTAGTGTGAAATTTTGTGAATGCATCAATGCAGTGCATGTTATATCAGTTTGCAAAGCTTGGATTAATTGAATGAGTTTACCAAAAATGTAAAAAAGAAATCCGACTTTTTTATTTTTTAAAAAAATCAATTATTAAACCTTAGCATTATTAAATATATATTTAATATATATTTGTTTGTTTTATCCTATATAAGCTAGAGAGTGATGGATTTTAGAATTTATAGTTGTTAGTATATGGTTGTTTATGATTGCTTTTTTTTATATATACCTTGTATTTAGCTCTGGGAAGTCGGGAGGGGGGAGGGGGGGAGGTAGGGGGAAAGGAGGGAGGGGGGGAGGGGGGGTGGCGGGGGGAGGAGGGAGGGGGAAGGGGGGTTTTTTAAAGGAAAACTGTATTTTAAAACTTTTCAATAAAAAAAAAAATCAATTATTATCCACCCTGAATTGTGGCACATAGCCCCTGTTGACTAATGAATTCCATAGTAGCCTATTACAGATACTACTACATAGCCAAAATTGAACTGTTCTAAGCTGATAGGTTATAATGAAAATGAAACATTCTAAATTCTTTTCAAGAGTGAGAGTTAAAACAGTTCACCTTTGAGTAGGTTATGTCAGGAATGTATAAGCTACTGATATTCTTTGTATGGTTTAATAGGGTGAATACAAGGAAATTTACTATATTCAAAAGATGATTTATAATGATCTGTCTTAATGTTATTCCCAGAAAAGGAACTTTACTCAATTTTTTTTCTTGTTTCCAGCCCATATACCGTATATACTTGAGTATAAGCCGACTCGAGTATAAGCCGAGACCCCCAATTTCACCCCCAAAAACTGGAAAAAGTTGGTGACTTGAGTATAAGCCGATCCGCCGTTCTGCAAGCCTCCGCCGCCGGCTGCTTCGTTCCGCAGCGGAAAGAAGCAGGCAGGCTGCTTCGTTCCGCAGTGGAAAGAAGCAGCCTGCTTCGTTCAGGCTGCTTCGTTCCACAGCGGAAAGAAGCAGGCAGGCAGGGGGCGGAGGAACGGAGACCCGGCGACGTTTGGGGAGGTTTGGGCGCCTCTCCAAATATCCCCAAACGTCGCCGGGTCTCCGTTCCTCTGTGCCCTGCCTGCCTGCTTCTTTCCACAGCGGAAAGAAGCAGGCAGGCAGGGGGCGGAGGAACGGAGACCCGGCGACGTTTGGGGAGGTTTGGGCGCCTCTCCAAATATCCCCAAACGTCGCCGGGTCTCCGTTCCTCTGTGCCCTGCCTGCCTGCTTCTTTCCACAGCGGAAAGAAGCAGGCAGGCAGGGGGCGGAGGAACGGAGACCCGGCGACGTTTGGGGAGGTTTGGGCGCCTCTCCAAATATCCCCAAACGTCGCCGGGTCTCCGTTCCTCTGTGCCCTGCCTGCCTGCTTCTTTCCGCTGTGGAAAGAAGCAGGCAGGCAGGGCACAGAGGAACGGAGACCCGGCGACGTTTGGGGATATTTGGAGAGGCGCCCAAACCTCCCCAAACGTCGCCGGGTCTCCGTTCCTCCGCCCCCTGCCTGCCTGCTTCTTTCCGCTGTGGAAAGAAGCAGGCAGGCAGGGCACAGAGGAACGGAGACCCGGCGACGTTTGGGGATATTTGGAGAGGCGCCCAAACCTCCCCAAACGTCGCCGGGTCTCCGTTCCTCCGCCCCCTGCCTGCCTGCTTCTTTCCGCTGTGGAAAGAAGCAGGCAGGCAGGGCGCAGAGGAACGGAGACCCGGCTTCGTTTGGGGAGGTTTGGGGAGGTGCGCGCGCACCTCCCCAAACCTCCCCAAACTTCGGCAGGTCTCCGGACGGCGGTGGCTTGGGAGAGGTGAGCGCGATCCCGGAAGCTCCAAAGCCTCGGCCGCACACAAGTCCTCGGTAAGTTTTTTTGTTGACTGGAGTATAAGCCGAAGTGGAATTTTTCAGCCCAAAAAGTGGGCTGAAAAATTCGGCTTATACTCAAGTATATACGGTATTTGAAGATATAGATGGAAATGTGCATTTGTTTCTTAATTTTTTAGGAAGGTGCAGGGGTGGGAATAACCAACGTTGAAACAGTCAGTGGGAATTAAAGTACAATACATTAACTGCTCATTAAGTCTAAACTAATTCGATCATTGTTAGTATTCATTATCTATCGTTTGTCGTCGGCTTGCACACATAGTTGGCTTGCACACATTGCTGTTGCTTATTTTCTCTCAAACTGCATTCCTGCAAAATCATTTTTGAATGGATAACTTAAGAGTGATCTCTTGTTTGGTTTACCCCACTTTTTCATTTGAGCTGCGTGCATCTGGGATAGCAACCTGATGTATCTAAATAAAATGATCTACTACTTTGTTAAGAAATGCTTAAGTAAGGACGTACATCAATTTTTATTGCCATTTTACTGAAGGACTTTAAATTTCCTCTAGTTAAATGAGTATGACCTGATAAACGTATTAGTATTTTATGTTGTACTATAAATAACCTTGCTGTTTTTCTTCAGATGTCGGAAATGGATTTGAAGGCTTTTGCAAGTGGCATTGATAAGCCAGGCACACCTCCAGTTTCTGGACGAAGCACCACCCCAACTTCTAGCCCCTTCCGGTAAACAAGTGTTTTCAACCAAGTCAACTGTATAGATTGTGATCAAGAGAAAAGAGGGGAAATTTGGTATTGAATTAAACTTTAATATAGCAGTGCCCTTTTAATAACAGAAATGGAAATACAAGAATTCTGAATGAATAAGGGTGATAATTCAGAGAAACATTTGACTTTATTTGTTGATAAGATTATAGTTAATGAAAATTACCGTTAACATAACTTTCCCCATGTCCTCCAGGGATGAAAGGAACTCCCAGAAATCCTAACTAGCATAGGGCCAAAAAAGAATTTCAGAAGCAGAAGGCCAAAACCTTTAAGGAAAACCGTAAGAGTTTCTTTAAACATATTCAAAGCACAGAACTGGGCAGGAAAGCAAGTGGACTCATAGAGGAATAAAAATAGCACATAGAGTGCAAAGAAATTGAATTAGGTTTTTTTTTAACCTACTGCCTTTATTATTAAAATGGTAAGTGAGCTATTTGAGCTTGGATTAACTTTCAGGGAGGCAAATTGAGATAATAAAGGTATTTTAGGGTTCTAGGGGATCAGTCCAGGAGTACTTAAGGAACTCAAAGAATGCTGAACTTCTAGCAAAACTATGTAACTTGTCCTTCACATTGACTTCAGAACACAACACTAGAAGATAGTCATTATGATGTCATTTTTTAAAGAGTCACAGGAAAGTATAGGCCAGTCATCCTAACATCTGTTGTGTGCAGATAGATATAAGTGATAATGGAAAAAAGGACATAAAGCAATAAGCCCTTTCTCAGCAAAAATCACAATGGCAAATTTTGCCTCACCAACTTTCTGGGCATTTTAGGAATGTAAATGGGCACATCGATCAAAATTAGGCAGAGCAGAGATTAAAATTGACAGAACAGAAGATGAAGTCACCATTTCACAATATAGAGACATGGAGTTTGCATCGCGTATAAGAGGTTTGAAAGAGAACCCCAAAGAAAATTTGGAATGGGAAGTGGTGCAAGCAGTGGCTCCTGTCTTGAAATGTGAACCTGAAGAATTAGTTAAAGAGATGGATAAGACATTTATGGTTAATTCCTGGATTGCCAGACAGAAAAATTTACCTAGAGATGTAGTGATTTACTTCTCCAGGAGATCAATTAGAAATGCAATTATCCAGGCTTTTTACCGAGAAAGATTCCAAATTGCAGGCCAAGATATTATAATTTTAAAGGAGATACCCCCAAAAATTCTTAGAAAAAGGAAAGACTTCGCCTTTCTGTCTGATGAGCTTAAGAAGCGACAAATTCAGTTTAGATGGGAAATACCCATTGGAATTGTGGTGAATTATTAAATTAAAATTAAATTAAATTAAATTATGCAGGGACGAGGTATAGGCTGGATACAATTTTAAAAGCAAAAGATTTTTATACTACTGTCAGGTTTGTATATTTAAAAAATCTGACATTTTTCTTCAAAAGCTGCTGAATATACTTAGTAGGCATGAGAGAAGATGATCTGTTATTTTGTGGGTTACAGACTGATTTAAAAAAAGTGTAGGTACTCCTCAACCTATAACAGTTCGTTAATGGGTGTTAGAACTTAGAACGGCACTGAAAAAAGTGACTTATGACCCTTTTTCACACAACCATTGCAGCATCCCCATGGATAAGTGGTTTGCATTTGTTTGCTTGACAAATGACTCACTTTTATGATGGTTGCAATGTCCTGAGATCATGGGATCCCCTTTTGCGAACTTCTGACAAGCAAAGCCAACGAGGAAACCAGATTCACTTACTAACCATGTTACTAATTTAACAACTGCAGTGATTCACTTCACAAGTGTGGCGAGAAAAGTCTTAAAATGGGGCAAAATTCACTTAACAAGTTTCTCACTTAGCAACATAAATTTTGGGCTCAATTGTGGTCATACATTGAGGACAACCTGTAGTTGGAATAAGTGAGCAATACTCTTGGTGGAGGGAAATGAGTGGAGTCTCTCAAGGATCTGCATTGGTACTCGTGCTTTTTAAATTGTTCCGAAATTTTCTTAATGTGATAGAAAACAAAAGAGAGAGTGAAGAGCTCCAAAACGATCTCTTTGATCAGCCAAATGGCAAGCTCAGTTCCATCTGCAGTGGTGGAATCTGACACTCATGGGAAAGCTCAGTGAAGATATCAACTCAAGTGTACAGTAGTTGCAAAAAATGCCACACTAGACATCATTAGGAGGAGTATTGAAAATAAAGCTGTCGACATACTAATGCCATTGCACAAACGTGTGGTAAATTTCAGTTAAACGCTGAATGAATTTCTGATTGCCACGTTTGAAGAAAAATACAGTAGAACTGAAAAGGTGCAGAAGAGGGCAACCAAAATTATTGGGGCCCTGTATTATGAGAAAAGCACAGGACTTTTGAGATTCCAACATTTAAAAAGCCATCTGGATATAGAATATGAATATGATCAAGGTGTATAAAGTTATATGGTATTAGGATCACAAGTCATTCAATAAAGTGGAAGGTTGCAGTGTCCCAGGATCATGTGATTGTCTTTTGCAACCTTCTAATAAAGTCAGTGGGAAAGTCATATTCACTTAACAACCGTGTTACTAACTTAACTCCAGTGATTCACTTAACAACCGTGACAAGAAAGATCATAAAATGGGGCAAAATTCATTTAACAATGTTTGGCTTAGCAACAGAAATTCTGGGCTCAGTTGTGGTCGTAGGTTAAAGACTACCTGTAGTCGTTATAAGAGATTTTTGGTTGAACTCCAAATATTACATAGATGAAACAATTACTGAGCATCTCTTATTTAGGGCTTTTTATAGTCTGCTAAAGGAACGATACGGACAATTTTGTTAGCCCTGGTGTTATGCTAAGCTCTGACCCACTGATTTCAAACTTATCCAAATTAAGTCTTATATTCTTCTTATTTCAGTATGTTTCTGTTCCCCCTGAAAGGTTTAATTCACCACTTCCGTCTGCAGGAGGGTGGGGCAAAAGTCTCCCTCCTTCTCACTTTCAGAGGCTTTTTGCTTCTTCGGTTTTTTCCCCCCAGGATATCAGTTTCCAAATAGAAGAGAAAAAATCGCTGTTCTTACCCAGTTCTAAACACATTGTTTACAGTCAGCTTAAAGGAGTACTTTTCCATTTCGGTTGCTTGTAGCTTGGGCTAGACTCAGAAGTTGAGCTAGCCTCTTCTCCTGCCAGCTTCTGGAGGGCTTTTCCCAAGCTGATCGGATTGACCACCGTCTCTCTGCAATCAGCGGGACTTCTGTGTTGCCTCTCTGGGGCAACTTCAGGCCCATTTAGGGTCCCCTGTCAGGTAAAAATCAGCCGCAGGGAGCGGAGCCCCGTGATCCCTCGGCTGCTGTGATACTGCGCAAAACTGGAAGTTCTTCTAAGCTCTAAGATTTACAGAAGCCTATGAACTAGTGAAAATGGAAAAGCCACTCTTTTTGAAAACCAAAAAAGACAAGTGTCTTGCCAACATTTTTGGAACATATTGCTTCCTTGAAAGACAGAAAGCAGACAAAGGAAGTGCAAAGGAAGTAGGAAACTGGCTTCCTAAGATCTTCTTACATCCCTATGACAGAGGTCCCCAATCTTTTGGGCACCAGGGACCGATTAGGTGGAGAGAGGTTTTTCCACGGACCGGAGGGGGCTGGTTTTATGTGCTGCCTGCATCCTGTGGATGGGGCTTTCCTTGTTTGTGTGGACCAGTTGCTGGCATGCCGCCCCCCGGTACTAGTCCACAGATTGGGGGTTGGGGACCCCTGCCCTATGAGGAGGAGAAGATTGCTCTTATAGAATAATTCTTCTTTCAACTAGTGACCATCATGCCATACTGCAAACTACTTTTTGAAATAAATTTTAATTTACAAAAACAGCTGTTTGGTAGTGCTATCAGGAAAAAATTTGTTGGATTTACAGTGCATTAGATTCTGGCCATTATTACTGAAGAATTGTAGTTTAAAAGGATGGTGAGTTAAATAATGGAAGGGTTTGGATAGGATTAAGGTGATATACAGTGTAGAGATTACTAGATTTTATATATTGGTTAGACTAAAACCAATTGTCAAATACATGTACTGGCTGGATTAAGAGTTCTTAATATTTTAATATAACTGTATTTAAGGGTAGTCATTAATGTTCTAAGCAGTTGTGGGATTTTATGAAGTTAAGTTAGCAGCATCGTAGAGAAATTTGTTTTCTAGAAGAGATCACACTACCAAGAGAAAATTAGAAATGTATAGTAATACACTCTCAAGGCCTTTTGTTGTATTGGAGAATTTTTCAAAGATATGCGTTGATTTCAGGGTACATTACCTTAACCTGAGTCTAGATTGTCTTCCTGTATAGAAATCCAGAAACTAAGATTTTATTGATTTAAAGCCTTAGTTAATAACTTAATTGTTCAAAAGCCCAATTGTATCATTTAGAAAGACAATGAACATCAAGTACTCTGCTTCTATTGAGCATGAGTAGACTAACATAAAGAAATTAAACTTTCATTAATTGGAAGATATACAGGAGTTCAGCATTTATATTCATTGTAATCCAAAAGAATTACCAAAGCTTTATTATTCTCATTATGTAGCTAAAAGTATTAAATACGATTTTATATGAATCTCATGGTGATGGCAGACTATACTGTTAATGCACATTTCGTTCCATAATCTGAAACTATCATTTACTTTATGCCTATTTTTCCTCTGGATAAGGTAGAAATATGAACATTAGAAGAATTGGTGTCATTTGTAATATATTACCTAACAATGTATTTTCTCTTCAAGGGCTGTCTCTACAAGTCCAAATAGTCAGACCAATAAAATGAACACCATTATTTACCAGAAGCAATTTCAATCAGCAGCTGTGAGAATGACTCAACCATTTCCTCCTCAGTTTGCACCACAGGTGGGCAGCAGCTGGTTTTCTGCAGTGGGATGGGATATTCAGCAGCTTGATTTTGTTGATTTTGAATTAAGACTTCCTGGATCCTGAAATAAGTCAGATACTTTATTCAGTATGCTTTCTATAAATTACAATTAATGTGCGTGTTTTAGTATCTGGAGTATTCTGTTTCAGTTATATCTCTGCTCGTGAAGTTGAGAAATTGAAAAGCAAATGGATGACCACAGACTTCCCCACATGGCTCTCATTATAATCTAAGGTTAATCGTTTGAAGAGAGAGAGAGAGACAAAATAGCCTGCCAGAGAAGGGCTTCATGTCTCCAGCAACTGTTTACTATGTAATGTCTCCTGTGCAGAAAGAATGGGAATTATCAGAGGGCAAAGGTCGCTCTGCATAACCTCCACCATTTCACTCAGATTGTACAGAAACTCATAGTGATTGTTTTGCCCTTAGTGACTTACATGAAATGCAGCTGTGAAGTAGATTTCTAAAATAGCTATAGTTGGTAGGGGGGGAAAAAGCCACACCAATCCCTCTTTAAAAGAATGCCAATGCTGTAAAGCTTCTAATAGGGAGAGATGAGGTGTATACTTTTGACTTGAGACTGCCTTGGATATTGCATATAAAATTTGCAGCTGCTGGATATTGCCTAGAGGCATAAATCTCTGTTCTAACAGTTCCTGCATCTTTGATATATTTGAGGAGGCCCTTCTGTTTTCCCCTCTTGGTCCTTGATGTGCTACTACAGTTTTTAAGCACAGCATCCTTAAGATTTTCCCACATTGAATTTTCCAAACACAGCCAATCTGACCAGAAAAAGTGAACCCACTACTTGGCACTGTTAAATAACAGAGGCATGCTCCCTGCAGAAAAGCCACCGTATGATCAGGTTGGCAGTTTGCTAACAGCTAAATGTCTCTCTTTGTTGTTGTTGTTTTTTCCCCCCACTTAGATCCTCTCTCAGCCTAACCTGGTCCCTCCATTGGTAAGAGCCCCACATACTAACACCTTCCCAGCACCCGTTCAGAGGCCGCCAGTGGCACTGGCTAGTCAGATGCCACCTCAGATGACCACAGGTCTTTTGAGCCACCCTCGATTGCCACATGTGGCGAGGGGTCCTTGTGGATCATTCTCTGGAGTCAGAGGCAATCAGGCCCAGGCTGCGATGAAGGCTGAACAAGACATAAAGGTTAGTATTTTTGGATGGCCATGCTGTGTTAACCACAGTTACCGTCTTAACAACTTACAAGGCGAGATACTATTCTTTGTTTAAGATGCAGATTTCCCTCTCTGAAGTGGCCAAATAGAAACAGCAGAACCCTTCACTAAGCTTCCAGCAATAGCTTTAGTTCACCTACTTATTTGTAATGCAGTCTAAGACCTGGTCAATTGTATTCATTCTCTGTGTTTTTCTCTTTTTTTTTCAAGTCTAAAACCAAGCAAACCCACCCATAGCTGCATTTCACTCCGTAAAATTGGTAGAAAAGCACTTGGAGACTCTTTTTCAATGAAACCTTTTTTCCCTTAATTTGAGCTGTCTTGCAAAGTCCATGTGGGGATGTCATAAAAGCAGAAAGAATTTAAAATCAGTGAGCCTATGTGGTTGCAAGCGATGGTATCGCTTGCTTAATCTTTTCCATTATTTTCATTCATGAAAGTGTTAATCTAAAAAAAAAGTGAGATCACTTTGATTTATCAACACACGTGTTTTGTTCAAGCCCCAGCTGGTGGATATATGAATTAATCTTAAGTAACTTTTAATTGACTTATGTGTGTGCTATTCTGTTTTCAAAACACAGCATCGGGAAAAGCATAGGATTGCGTATCAAGTTAGTAAAAAAGAACAAATGAATATTAGATTAATAAAACTAGAACAAATACAGTTATTTAGAACCAGCATCATAAATGTGCTAGTTGGCTAAGCAAGAAAAAGGATATAGATTTTGTACCAGGCAAGTTTCTCAAGGGCCCTTTTTGGGAGGGGTTTCAGGTATAAAAAGTTAGAGGCATATTATGGCCCCATTGTGCCTCTTACGCTAATTTTCTTTGCCCCACCTATTCTGAGACCACAAAAGAGCTCTTAAGTTTACTTTCTGCATGTTTTGTGTTCGATAATTTCAGACAGACAAAACTTCAAATACTTATTTCAGAGCATGGCTTATCAATAGATGTCTCTCTGAGTAGTCTCGCTGTCCTTATCTTGATGAATTTACAGTATCCAAGGAGGGAAACATTTGAAGAAAGTATGAACTTACAGTCTGTGATAAATATCTAGTCACTCTGTGCATTAAAAGTGCTATTTTCATACTGTATGAAAACTGCTTAATATTATATGTCTTGTCTGTCAATTTAAATTACTATTTGTGATAACAGTATTCGAAATCATGACTGAACCTCTTAATTCTTATAGTACTTATAGTAGAATTTAGACATAAGGGAATGTAAAAACAGTGCTGGGAAATATCAATAAGAGTTGAAGTCCATAGAATGAAAGGCAACTATCATAAAGCATATTCCCAAGAAATTCCCAAGATTGGGCTATTATTATAACAGGTTATACTAGATTCCATTTTTGAAAAGTATTACTGGGATATTTTTTTTAAAAAAAAAAAGAACTTAATGAGCAGAATTAAGTACCTATGGTTGTTTGGGACTACTTTGTTTAATGTCACCATCCTTTTTTATTAAGGCCAAGCAGAGAGCAGAAGTCATTCAGTCAACGCAGAGATTTTTCTCTGAGCAGCAGCAAAGCAAGCCACCTGGAGGCAAAATACAGAAGGTGGGTGACAATGGGAATAAAGCTCCAGAGGCAGTAACAGACTCCACCTCTGGAATCTGTCAAGACAAAGTAGAAGAGAAACAGAATGCTACAACAGCACCCAAGCCTATTAGAACTGGTCCAATCAAACCTCAAGCCATCAAGACAGAAGAAACAAAATCATAAGTGATGTGTCTACATACCAATATGAAGAGTGAAATGACAGCCGAACAAAGGGCAAGACATACCTGTTCAAAGCTATGAGTAGCAAAAAACAGAGACAGATGCGATCAGCTGTGAGTGCTAATCATTTGGAATGTGGGACTTTTCTATGGGACATTTTGTATGCCATTGCATGAATGAATGTGATCAATCAGAATTGAAGCACCTGTCTGCTTTTTAAGTGGTGCAAAACTAAATAATGCTCCTGAGGCATTTTATTAGCCAAAGGTAAACATTCTCCTTTTTGCTGCTGATTTATTTAGAGAAGATGGGCAGATCGGAGAAGACCACGCTGGATGGAACACTGGGATTGATTTTGTGCTTCTCATGTCCAAATGAGATGTTCTTTCAGAATGGAGCAGGAGAGTTTATGACCATGAGTAAAGTCATAAAGAGCAGCTTAATCACCCCCCCACTTTCCCCCTACTTCTCATTACACACCATTTCATTTTGTAAATGTTTGATGTCAGATTTCCAAGAAAGGCAGGAGGTGGCTGCTACTATAAGTTTGATTATGGTGCTGAATTTAACTGAAAAAAAATGTTAATTGCTTCTCCATGTTAATATAATATCAGAAGGGCAGATTTGGGAGGCTCCCTTATATTGCCAGTTACATTGAGCTAGAACTAGACAGTGCTTGAGAAGAAAGCATTTGGCCTTAAAATGCTTCAATTAATGTGAGTATAAAGCAACAAGCATTTGATTTTGGGCCACAAAAACCAGATATTTATATCAGAACTGCATCACACTTTCTTTCTGCTCATTGTGCTGGAAAATAGAATCAAGTCCAATAATGCCGCCTTAATTGTATCCTTTAGTAGTATAGCTGTAGGAAAAGTACTGTACGATAACTTCTGTGAATGTAAAATATCTCATTCCTGCTTACAATATGTAGTTGTGACTGTGCTATAGCAGAGCTGTATAATGAAGTTATTCAGACTTTTCAAGACAATTGGAGGGCCCCCACATGGCACATCATACAGAACTATTTTCCCTGACAATTTTCCCAACACCTTTCTGGAACAAAGAACGAATCAACAACAAAAAAAGTGTAATGTGTATAATTTTGTTCAGATGATGGCAAAATCTGGAAAAGTCTGTTGCTGCTATTGGTGCCTAGTGAAATGCTGTTGGTTATCTTTTTTATATAAATATTATAATTTGCATTTTTTTTGGAAATTTAACTGTGATGTCAGCCTTGGAGAAAGATATCCACTTGTACTGTGAGTTGGCATTGTACAGAAATTAACAGCCATATTGGTCTAGAAAAGTTTAAACTTTTTTTTTCATTTGTACAGGGGTAACGCACTGTATTAAATATGTAAGGTCTTATTTACATGGGTTTGATTACAGAAACTAATAAAATATTCTCTACATAAAATATTGGCCCATGTTTTGTACTTAAATTGGTCCCTAGGAGTTATGGACTTAATCCTTGTTTTGGGAAACCATCTATTTTATCAGTTCTGTTCTTACAAGCCTAATTCCAAAGAGGAGAAACTCACAAAACTCTTTTGTGTGATAAGTGAGAAAATTATGTCGCATTCCAAAGGGATCTTTAAAGTGGGCACCTGAGCATAGTGTAAGAGCACTTTTGTACAGAAAACATCCCACTTAATCCTTATCCTTAAATAGAAGGATTTCTGCATGGCATGCACCCAACCAATCTTGTGTAAAATAACGCCATAGGGAGGCAATCTTTTTTTTTACTTCATTTGACATAGCTGAATTGAATCAAGCAATTGCTTATTTTAAAAATCTATATTCTAACTTTCAACCAGTTCCCAGGACTGAGTACCAATAATAACTAAAATTGGGGAAAAATTAAAACATGATAAATCAGCATAGGTAAAGGTAAAGGTTCCCCCGCACATGCATGCTAGTCGTTTCCATCTCTAGGGGCCGGTGCTCATCTCCATTTCAAAGCCAAAGAGCCAGCGCTTGTCCGAGGACGTCTCCGTGGTCATGTGGCCGGCATGACTAGATGCCAAAGGCGCACGGAACGCTGTTACCTTCCCACCGTAGTGGTCCCTATTTTTCTACTTGCATTTTTAATATGCTTTCGAACTGCTAGGTTGGCAGAAGCTGGGACGAGTGACAGGCGCTCACTCTGCTACGCGGCACTCGGGATTCGACCCGCCAAACTGCCGACCTTCTGATCGACAAGCTCAGCGTCCTAACCCACTGAGCCACCGCATCCCTTTACATCAGCATAGTAGCAGTCAAAAAAAATCAAAGCGCAAAATCACTTTCTGAGACAATATAGGTCAAAAAATGTTTCATTTGGTAGTAAAATGTAACCCACTTAAGCAGCAGTTGCACAATCAGGATTCCAGTCAGTGCTACCACCAAGGCCTTCCTCATAAAAGGCTCTGTTTGAAAAGAGCACTTATTGAATACTTTAAATTCACTGGAGGCATATATGTAAACATTTTTTTAGGTATTCCGGTCCTTAGTTATAGGGCATATGAAGAAGTACTACTTTGGAGCTCATGACCAAGCTTGTACTAATAATGCACAGAGCAAAAGTAAAAATAGCATCCAGAGCCAACACATGAGTTCACAGTTGGAGGTTGGCTTTGATGCACTTGGATATGGATAGAGAGCACCTCTGAGCATGTATTGAAAATTCTTGGCACTAACAGACTTAATCTCTTTTTTTCCTTCCATTCTATCGTGTCTTGATTTTCAAAGACCTGCCTAGACAAACCCCTGCACTTTTCTTGGCAATGTTGTTTTTTTTTAAATATATGGTTGGCTTCCTTCTTCCTAGGGCAGGGGTAGGCAACCTTGGCTCTTTTATGGGTCATGGACTTCAACTCCTAGAATTCTTGAGCTATCATAGCTGGCTCAGGAATTCTGGGAGTTGAAGTCCAAGAGTCATAAAAGAGCCAAGGTTGCCTACCCCTGTCCTAGGGCCAAGAGAATGGCTTAGGCTTTGTGCCTAAGGCAGGACTGGAATCCACACGCTCCTGGTTTCTAGCCAGTACACCAAACTGGCTCAGTTGATCTTTGGCCACTATCAAATATTCCCTCCTACAGTCATGAGAGCCCACTGTCATTCCAGTCTCTGTGGTAATCTAGTTCCTTGGTTGTGAATAAGGTTGTTTGGAAAATAAAATGGATCATTACATTCACATGCTTTGTCGGATTAAACATTTGTACTTCTTGGGAACATAACCAATGGTGTAACTAATTCTGAAATTTAGGTGTGAGGGTCTACTACTAAAACACTGCATCTGACTTCTATATGTAAGGAAATTAATGAATGGGCAACTTGACATATCTCAAAATACAATTCATTGCAGCATAAAAATTCCTAGCAAATAACAGGTGCAATTCTAGAAAACCATTGCAAAAAAAAAGGTGTCTTAGGTAACCCTAATATGTGAAAAACAACAAGAACTTGTAGATGAGCGTGCCAGAAAGGTGGTCACTGCAGTTTCTTATTTTCAGCTGAGGAATTGTGAGGATCAGTATAGTTTGTCAAGCTGGGAGTGCTATTAAATTGTACAGAATGGCAAAGGCAGAAACATTTGACACCCTTCTGAGCACTAACGTTCTTTTAGTCAAATGGCAGATTTTAATCAGCCTTTCAAAGTATTCATGCATGATGCTTATTTGATAAAAAAAACTAAAAAGAACAAAGCAGAATATAGCACCTCAGTTCGCTGAAAGTTAAACATTGAATTAGCTATAAGGACTTAGACAAATGTATTTGCAGTTATTCAAGAGTACAGAGTCCTTATTTAGCAATTTCCCACTTTAGTAACCAAAGTTACAATGCAATTTATCAATGAAGAAAAACGAACTTTGTGACCAATCCTCGTATTCACAAACTTCAGAGATCTGCAAAGCAAAACAGCAGATCATGAGCACAGTCATGGCTGCACTTAGTGACCCAGTTATGGGCCCCAATTGTGGTCGCCAAATTAGAATTGCCTGGACCATAGAATTACAGGATCCAGGAATAAAGCTGATAAATACCCATAAGGGACAACTTTTGCACCCACCTCACACACCAACCTTAATTCAAGAAGCAGCATTGTATGAACTTCTCATGTTGTTCAAATCCATCTCTGCCATGATGCTTAAGCACTCAGATCAACCAGTCCAAAGCAGCAGGATGTAGAAAGTCAAGCTCCCATAGTGAGGGACGAAGCGTGAAATGAAATTAAGCGAGTGATTGGATGCATTTCAGACTTTTTAGTTCAAGATAAAATATCAGTGTTCTATTAGCCAGAGAAGGCCAGATAACTCTCTGCCAGGGAAGGTGTGGGAGTTCGATCAATTTGGGCTAGTTGTTCCACGTAAGGTGGCAAACCCCGTTCCGTGGGATACAGAGCAACAAGCACGGGTGGTATGTTCTTAGAGAATCGGTGACCACTTTCATTTTGCAAGTAACTGGAGGAAATGGGTGATGAATAGATAGCATAATGTTTTGGTCCGGAAGGAACACAGTGTCTAAGTTGCCCTGAAGAGTCTAAATCCTTTGCGTTGAGGGAGTAAACGATGCAGTTCTCAGACATCAGTTGGTGCTCAGATAGGTCAATTGCCTCTTGCACAGGAATTTTGGAAAGCACAGCCCAGCTACCCAGCAAAGGCTGTGTCCTACTCCCTTCTATTTGAGCTGAGAGCCACAACGGGTGAGAATGGACATGTGTGTTTTGGTTTTCTTGGCAGCAGACTGGAGAGATTTTGTTAATAAGATGTGGGCATAAGTTCTCATCATTGGTGGGAAAGTTCTGGTTCTCTAGGAGACATTGCACACAACTCTGATTGCAAGGACAAGGCAGCCTTTGGTGAGATCTTACAGAGTGGACCATGTACTTGCAGGGCAATCCTCTAAGACCACGAGTAGATAAATGGTGGATCCCAGAGGACAAATGGGAAGAGGTATCTAAAAAAGGAGGTGTTAAAGGTAGTGTGCAGTGACAGCTCAAATCCATTCTTCTGGGCTTCAGAGGAGAAAATCATCTGGCATTGATGCTTGGCCTGTGTGGCAGGGGAAGAAAATGGGATAATTCAGAAGGACCTTGGGTTTAGCTACTTTACTAATAAAGCAAAGAGTGTCCAGTGCTATGAAGTTCTATCCAGGTTGGCATGCCAAAATTTATTACTGTTTATTAGTAACATATGTATACCATGTGTTCTGCATTCTATACATTCATTTTCCATTTTACGGACTGAATGAAGGGAAAGTTATGGTCATGCTAACTGCACTTGTGAACCAATGATGTCTGGTGGAAGATCCCATCTGTTACTATAGCACACTGCTTCTTGTAATTCTGTAAATGCATCAACTGTATTAAATGTAAAATTGTACCTGAATTTGCCTTCCAGACAGACATCAGAAATATATTTTATTTGTACTGTGGGTGTGTACCACCTCTACAATTTAGAAAATTACTGCTTAGTGCCCTGAAATATATATTTGAAAAAGGAACAGAGAAATAGAAACAGAGTAGAACAATTAGAATAATAGCAAAAAAAGCTATTGTCAGAGCAACAGCTTGTTATAGAAGACAGGAGAACAACCACAGAAAATTTGAGTTGCCTCAGTGATAGTCCACATTGATTAAAGATACTCCCATGTCAATAAATGAGCAAAGAGCAATCATTCGAAACCTAATCTTGGATAAACATGTAAATCTGGTCTGATGTGACCGAGTTTATTAGAGAAGATGAGAAAAATATCTTCTCTCTTTGCCAACCCATGTTCTTAGTGCAGCAGTGGGTAGAGAGGTCCAGGATGATTCAAGAAGTCCAATTAGGGGTTCTATTTCACAGATGACTAGTTTGAAATGTTTGCTTATAAAAATGAGTGTTTGCAACAGAAATCTGGAAATCTCTGGGATGTTGCTGGGAAATTCTCCTGATTTCTGATTTTACACCTTGCCTGGAGAGCATTTCATTGCTCCCCAGCACAGAGAAATCTGTTCCAATGGATATTTGGCTCCACTCATTCTAGCTGATCATACAACTGAGTAGCATTAAATAACCCAGATGTAGAGGCCTTTCCTATATTTCTGTGATCAAGATCATACCAGTATCAGGAGAAGTATGGTTTTATGGACATTTAGAGCTCTGAGAAGATCAAGGACTGAGTAAAATAACTGCCCTGCTGATCTTGGGGGTTTTATTTTGCCCTGGAGATAATTTTGTCAAAGCTCAGACTGACCTTCAGAATGGAAAAATGTTCCCAGTGGTTGACACAACATCACCTTCTGATTACAACCCTAAGAAGCTGTTGATTTTGACAATGGTAGTGACGCAATTATTATGTTGATGGCAGAAAGCTTGGAGAAAGTCCAACTGGATTCAAGGCCCAACTGGATACGAGCATATTTGAAGGCTTGGCAACAAATAACTTACTTTTCTGAGGTATCCAGTAAAAAAAATTCAGACTGTCATAAACCTATTACATTTTGATCTGCAAGGAGAAAAAAAACAGAACTCTTATTAACCAATAATAATTAAGTCATGTAAATGTATCTTAACTTGGATGTCATGGTGGGAGCAGATTCAACTGGTGTAGTAATGTTGGTTTTGTTCTATCATAAGTCAGGGATGTTTTCAGTTAATATAGGCTAATCCTGAATCAGGAAGGATTTCTTACTATGAAACCAGTTCTGGGAGTTTCACCATAATTTTTTTTAAACATTACGTAACGCAGTATTTTATTTTGGAAGTAAATGCAGTAATGTGGATAAAACTATGTCTCTTAATTGATATCATCTATTTAGAATTTTGAGACATTGGGTGATATTAGCAAGTGAAGGTAAGAAATATAACAGATGGAGTTTATCCATGAAAAAAAAGACTGAACCAGGTGAAAAAGTAGGAACCGCAGTATATGCAGGAATGGTGTCAATCCCTTAAGGTAAGACTGGAAACAGAGTACACAAGCTTGATTGGAATTATACTTTATTGAGATAGATTATCTCAATAAAAATGTTGCTGGCTGAGATATAAATTATGACAGAAGGCTGGGTCACATGATATGCTAAGCCATAATATGATTTGTTTGATTCAGTCTTAGTATGCCATCTCAGTCCAGTCAAGTGTGCTCTATTTAATAAATCAGATCTAAATTGTGGCTTAGTAAAATATATGGACATACTCAAAATGAAACAGCTCAACCAATTGAAGATTCTAGTTTGGATACTGACTTGAACCAATACAAGTAGTCCTTGACTGACAAGCACAATTGAGCCCAAATCTCTGTTGCTAAGCGACGCTATTTTTAAGTGGGTATTGTGTCACGTTACGACGTTTCTTGTCACAGTTGTTAAGTGAATCACTGCAGTTGTTAAATTAGTAACACAGTTATTAAGTGAATCTGGCTTCCCCATTGATTTTGCTTGTCGGAAGGTCACAAAATGGGACCCTGGGACACTGCAACTGTCATCAATATGATCCAGTCTGAATTTTGATCATGTGACCATGGGAATGCTGCAACAGTCCTAAGTGTGAAAACTGGTCCCTTTTTTCAGTGCCATTGTAACTTTGACCTGTCACTAAATGAACTCTTGTAAGTCAGGAGGTCTACTTGCAGCATTTTTCTTTAAAGCTAATTCCCACCCCTATCCCATCCCAATTTTCCCCAAAGATTGCAAGTTAAGGAAACTAAATACAGAATCTTTATCTCCATTATATCTAGTGTTGCTGTATTTTTGGTTGGTGGGTGGAGATACCTGGATGCTAATAGAAGTGAAAAGCATATATAACTTTTTGCTGCCCGTGTAGTGATTTAGCTGACCTTCTGAAACCCGGATATGGCAGCTCTAGTAATGCTAGATCCTCTTTTAATATAAATTTTCCAGAGTAAATATTTATCTCTGGATTGTAGCAGCAGGACCTCAGGAAACAATATCATAACTACTGTAGAGCAAATACAGAAAGACCACCATTCCTTGCATTTCTTTGAAACAAGAAGCAAAGTCCATGTTACCCTTACATATCAGAAGTAAACAAATGCTTGAGAGACAAAAAGTGTGAGCAGTGCCAAATTGTTAAAAGGTCCTGACAAGGTCTAGAACCCTTGTGTTATGCTTCTATCTCTGAACCTGATTTACCTCTGGAGCTCAGCTCTCTCTCTGTTAGACCTTTCCCACCCGGGTCATCTCAGACCCTAGATTGCCTCAATGTCATTTTTTAACCATTCCGCTCCCCCCACCCTATGAGGCTAATTAAGCAGGTTGGAGGACAATAAATAGGAAATACAGATTTTTCATTGAAATACTTGGTACTTGACAGGATTACTAAAGCACCACCCTTCCTTAGATGAGGAGATCAGATGCAGCTGGAGCAAGTTCTTAGAATGATTCCCACATTTTCAACAGGAGGTATATTTCAGCAATTCCATAATAGTGTGTGTGCCCTATCTCCAAAATCTCTGATTATAGGAAACAAGATACTGGACCAAATAGATTTCTAGTGCTATCTGATTCTTATGGTACATTGTATACATATGAAAGGGAAAAATATACTGCTCAAAAAAATAAAGGGAACACAAGATAAGACATCCTACTATTAAATACAGTACATTGTGTTGTTTAAGTGTTCCCTTTATTTTCTTGAGCAGTATATATGCACAAGGAACCTGAAAATACAGATCAAAAAGCACATGTGGAACAAATTAAGCTAGTACTAAGAAAAATCTCAGTTAGCCTTTAAGCAAATTTAAAAAATACAGTATCAATTAGAATGTATTTCTCAGTAAAATTCTTACTATGGTTTAAACTGTCTCTGGGGATAATGAAGAAACATATTAAAAAAAGAAATTCACTGCATAGTATCAAACCTCCAGCTAAGGTGGATGACCTTTCTGATCACTTATTTGCATTCCAGATTGCTGCTTGGATTACTCTTCTTGGTGACTTTATTCTTATGTACAACAGAGCAGCTTTTTCTGAGATAAGAAGAATGGAAGATGATGACACCTTGATCTCTGTTGTAGGCTAGTTGTTAAAACTCCGCTCATGCTGCAGAGAAGCAGCATCTATCCTGCTGCCATATTAATGAAATTTGTGTGAATTTGTCATCAATGGTTTATTCTGATTGGCTGGCCAGGAGCCTTTGATGATGTCACACTCATGTACCAAATCCCCACAATTTTTATAGAGCAGTTGCTCTTCATAAATGAACTGCTTTTTATAAAGCAGTTGCTCTATAAAGAAGTACATAAGAGCCTCTTCTCAAGCCAAACCAGTTTTGCTGGAAAGATCAACTATGAAAGAATATGGAAGAATACTCCCTACAGATCAAGTGTAGAATAGAGTTATTTCTGGACTGAGGCAACAGGCCAAGAAAACCAGTGGACCACCTAGAACAGGCATGTCAAACTCGCAACGTCACATGACGTCGCGCGACGTCACTGAGCTTTTACCCCATTGCTGGCAATGGGGTGGGCACGGTTTCATCGTGACGCGTCCGGCCCACGGGCCGGCAGTTTGGCACCCTTGACCTAGAATAAAAACTAAACTTTATTTCATCTATATTTAATTTTAATTCCAATAAGATCATAGTTATTTGTCTCAAGTCATACATTTAAGGATTTTCACAGGCTGTTATATCTGTTACAATCTATTACAGCTGCCAGAAAAGCCAATCACATTGTGAAGAGTTAGTACCACTTGAAATATTGCACCGTTTTGGTCGCTACAATATAAAAATGATGTTGAGACTCTGAAAATAGTGCAGAGAAGAGCAACAAAGATGATTAGGGGACTGGAGGTTAAAACATATAAGGAATGGTTACAGGAACTGGGCATGGCTTAGTCTAGTGAAAAGAAGGACTAGAGGCAACATGATAGCAGTGTTCCAATATCTGAGGGGCTGCCACAATGAAGGGGGGGTCAACCTATTCTCCATAGCACCAGAGAGCAGGACAAGAAGCAAAGGATGGAAACTAATCAAGGAGAGAAGCAACCTGGAACTAAGGAGAAATTTCCTGACAGAACAATTGACCAGTGGAACACTTTGTTTCCCAGAGTTCTTAATGCTCCATTGCTGGAGGTTTTCAGGTAAAGATTGAGCATTACTTTGCCCAGGATGGTATAAGGACTCCTGCCTTGGGCAGACAGTTGGAATAGAAAATCTCCAAGGACCCTTCCAGCCCTATGATTCCACGTTTTTATGCTTCACTGTAATTTGAATCACTGCCTGCACTGTAAATGCAATGAAATGTAACAAAAATTAATTCAGTCCTGCCTAGCAACCAAAATAATTAAGCTTAAATCCTCTTCTCAATCCAAGGCATGTTCTCATGAGCAAATTATTAAGTGGATTAACTTTATTTATTGAGTGGAAATTAAAAAGAAATTGTAAAAAAGAGAGAATCTATATCATTTTGATAGGTGTATGCCTTTGTGTTATAGTCAGCTGCAGCATGCATAGGCTAATGTTTTAAAGAAGATACACAGAGCGGAAAATTACCGGTGAAGTGTAATTCACAGATTATTTTATTGTATATACTCATTAAAAGGATTATGAGTCAACCCCACATTACATAGCTATTTATTTCCACTGGGCTAGCTCAGGAGAAATTCTGTGTTATTCATGGCTGTTGATAATTAGTGGGAAGAAAGTTTGCTATCAAGATTTCTACCTCTATTTCCATTATCTATACTGCTCAAAAAAATAAAGGGAACACAAGATAAGACATCCTACTATTAAATACAGTACATTGTGTTGTTTAAGTGTTCCCTTTATTTTTTTGAGCAGTATATTTTCCCATGATCAATCTCTCCAAGGTAATCACATCTTGGAAAGTCTGATGTCATAGGCTACCATGTTGAAGTTATCCCAAGCCATTATTTTCTTCTCTGTAGGGTTGTAGTCTACCATGCTGCTGTATCTGTAACGGTTCTCAAAGCGGATCTTCAGTGGTGCAGTGTGACCTGTACTTGTGCGGTAGATGAAATTCACAGTGGCCTCAGGGGATGAGTAGCTACTAATGGTATACAAGGAGCCACAGATCATGAAGGAGTTAGCCACAGACTGCTTGTGAATATTGGTCTTCCATGTCTGTGAAATCTCCAAAGTTTCTGGATCCAGTTTGGAAAGCACAATAGCTCCCTTGGTATTTTCAGTGCTATAAATCACCCACAATCCAATCTCATCAACTGCGAGATCAATATCTGTATATCCACCCCAGGAGTAGGGGAATTGTCCATGATAGCCAGCATCGGGCAACTCCTTTTCAACTGCAATGACTTCATTCTTTAGGTCATATTTCACCAGTATTCTAGACTTGTGTCTCTGAAAATAGAGGAAACCTTGATAAACAACAGCCCCAGTGCTCTCCATGGATCTGGGCAACACATGCACTTTGGAAGGATAGCCTTTCACAAACTTATCCATATCATCATATTCAAAGACATGGCGGACATCTGCGCTGACGGTGTCAACTCTCCAAATTGTTTCGTTGCTATATGGAGACACAGGTTGTGGGTCCTTCATCCACACGCCATACTTTCCTGTAATGGTGTCAGCCCTGTAAAAGGTCACTGGTGCGCCAACCCAAACTAGCGTTCCACAACCTAATTCAGGAAATAAACAAGGAAGTTAATCTCTCCAGCTAAGAAATATGTAGCTATAAACTATTATTTTAAAATTTGAGGATCTCTAGACCAGGGGTGTCAAACTCAATTTTATTGAGGGCCGCATCAGCATTGCGGTTGCCCTCAGGTGGCCGGGTGGGTATGGCCAGGGTGGGCGTGGCCTACTGGGTGGGCATGGCTAGAGTGCGTATGGCCTACTGGGTGGGCGTGGCCAGCTCTACATCGTTCGCATCAAGGGTGCCTATGGGGGCCTGGGCAGGAGTGGGACAGATCTGAGGGTCTCTGGCAGAAGGAGGGTCTCTGGGCCAGGGCCAAGGCAGTGGGGGCCATTCCCTCACTGTTTCCAGGATGGCTTCGCAGACCACATGAAACCACTTCGCGGGCCGGATCCGGTCCCCGGGCCTTGTGTTTGACATGTCTGCACTAGACCTACAAATCCTCTCAAAAGAATGGTGATCAGATGGTTTTGCCAATATCAATTAATGTACATGATATTACAAGGAGATTGGTTCGATGACCCAAAAACAAGGACATGGAAGATGATTTGGTAAAGGAAAAAAGCTAAAATAAGACTCAAGAAGAATGGAGTTTGAACCATCTTATTGAAATATGAAACAAAATGTACTTAAATAGATAAGATGTGTATGTTGAACCCAAGAGATTGTTATGAACTGAGATAAAGAAAAAAATTTGGTCATTAAAACTTAGCAGTATAAATACTAATAGCTCATTTGAATATTGATATGTGCATAAGGGTCATGTAAAGATGAATAATGTAGATAAGCTAAAAACTTATTGTTGAAAGTAATAAATAGGTCTATATGGAATGTTAAAAATGAAAATTATCAATTTAAACAAGAGATAGCAGATATAAAGAGGAAGAAGCATTAAATATTGAAATAAAAAGAAATTTTGATTACTACTTAAAAAAGAACAACTGAAAATTAGCAAAAAGGAAGGATATCATATTGTATCCTTAACTTGTTGACATAGAGGGTGAGAAGTTAAGTAAACGGGATGTGAATTTTGAATATTAGATTTTGTGAGGAATGTGTGATAGATGAATTGGGGGTATACTAAAAATCTTGGGAATGATAAATATCAAACGTTAAATCTAAATGTTAGTGGAAATTAAAATTGAAAAATCTATTAGGTCATTGATTGTCTAAAAGACTGTATGTTAAAACAATTAGAATATGTGTAAACTAAAAACTATGGCTATATGTAAGAAAGTTATTTTCTATGTGATAGATAGGATAAAACTTGTCTTTTAATTTACAAATAGATGGTATATATGAAGGGAAAAAGAGAGGAAATATTTATGGTAGCAATTTGAAATCTGTACTAATGATATCTGTATGTAATTGAAATACTACTACCCAGCCACCACGTTGCTTTTCAAATATGTGAATTTAATATCAGAAAATCAATAACATTTGTATTAAAATAACAATCAGTTTATTAAATTTGACATCTTTAAGATGTACAAACTTTTTCTGTCTTTGTAGCATTGTTAATATCTTTTAACAATTTCTTTTTATCATCTTTTTGAGAAATATTTGTCATAGTGTGAATTTATGAAATTTTACAGGATCCAAGCAGTGGTCCTCTCTGCCTTCCTCTGATTTTTCAAGGAGGGCAAATCTATTAGGGAGAGAAAGGTAGAATAGCTGCCAAATCAGAAGTGCTGTTTGTATGATGCACTACAGGTAATAATAATAATAATAATTTAATTTCTATACCGCCCTTCTCCCGAAGGACTCAGGGCGGTGTACAGGGCAATACAATAAAATACAATATACAAAAGTTAAAAAATATTAAATACTACAGCCCAATTCAATAAGTTAATACAATAATATTAAAATACCCCTAAACCCATCAGACCAGGCCGGCTTGTTCAAATAAATATGTTTTTAGGTCACGTCGGAAGGAGCGAAGGTCGGGAGCCATCCGGAGCTCAACTGGTAAACGGTTCCAAAGGTCTGGCGCGCCCACAGAGAACGCCCTCCCCCTGGGGGCCGCCAGTCGATACTCTTTGACCGACGGCACCCTAAGGAGGCCCTCTCTGTGGGAGCACACTGGACGAAGGGAAGTTGATGCCGGCCGCAGGTGCTCCCGTAAGTAACCCGGACCCATGCCATTTAGGGCTTTATAGGTCGTAACCAGCACCTTGAATCTTAGGTAGCTATGCAGCTGTTTTAAAGGTGGGTAAGATGACTTCTGAGTATCAATTGGAAAAATGATGGAATGAGGGCTGTTCCACTAGTGCCCTGATTGCAAACTTTCTAATTAATCACTACTGGAAAAAGGAATGTGGATTAAATTAATTCAGGCTACTCAATTACAATATCTTTGCAACTAAAATTGTTAAATAGCCCAAGGTATTCAAAAGAAAAGTAAAAGCAGCAGTTGAGGCTTTCTACTCCAAAATGTTTCACTAATAGACACCAGATGCCAATTCCATATTTCATCATTCCTTTTTTTCCCCAACATCTGGCCTTTTAAAATCCAGTGGGTCTGGACTAAGCAAAGCTGGAGATCTTTAGCTTTTTCACCATTGCTTTATAAATTCAGCCAGAGATAACATAAATGCCAAAGAAAATGGCTTACCATAAAGATCTTCACAGGTTTTGTTCTTGTTAGCATAATAAACAATGTGACATGCTATTTTTTTTTCTGGCAGTTTCAAGACAACTTTTACAGCTGTAGAAGTAGTAACATATATATATTTCTTTTCTTACTTGCTTTTGAATCAGAGATTTCTCCATGCTTCTCCAGCTAATTACATACTTTCTGGAGTTTATCACATCCTGATCTGCTGTTACTTTCATTCTTTGAGCTTTTTCCATAAATGCAGGTAGATCAAAACCAGATCATGTGGCTGGACATGTAGCGTAAGAAAGCGATTAACAGATTCTTAAAACTTATTACCTTATTGTATATCAGTCAGAATAGAACAATAGAGAAGTTAGAGATCCAATATTTACCTAGGTTTTTAGAGGTTTTTCCCCCCCTTCTCCCTCACTCCTTGTTAAAACAATTCTATCTTTAAATAACTACACGGTGCAGACCCTGGCACTCGGAAACTCAAAAATCCTCTTCTTTATTGGTAACAATGATGTATATCGTTTTCACGGATAAATTTTCATAGGTTTTCTTTAACTTATTTTCATAACATTTTTCCCCCCGCTTGTTTGCTTTCTCTTTTCTTTAAAAATGAATCATTAAAAATGAATAATTTATAATTGCACATTATAGATTTTTAAGAGCACATTTCTTAGCTGGAGAGCCATTTACCTTCCTGAGAGCTGTGAAGGAACTCACTGCTGCCTTCTCTGGTCTGAGGACAATGGCCGACTCTCAGCTGAGCCACCTCCTCAATGCTTTTCACTAGCCTTCTCTCAAGCACATTCTTTTCTTCTGCCAGCCGTTTCTTCTCTGCTTCCAAAGCCGACTTGTCTTGAAGGAGTTCGTTTATGGTAGATTCCAGCCTGCTGATTTGGATGTCCCTCTGGGCTTGTTCCCTCTTCAGATTCTCTACCTCCCTTTGAAGCGAGCCAACTGTAGATATAGAAGTCCTCCTAACTTGGCTTCCATGTAGCTGATTCGCCTGGTTCTCCAGAAGGCCGAGACGAGTTCGAGTTGATTCTAGTTCCAGCTGCTGAGCTTTGCTTTCCCGCTGGAGATCTTGAATGCTTATCAATACCTCACTTAAGCCAGTACAGCTGTCTTCATGTTTACTGGGTACTGCGAAGGAATAAATGCATCTTCCATCCTGGTTATTGTTTTTGTGAAAATGGACGTAACTCCCCAATGCTCCCCATGCCATCCAGACTGAAATCAGCCATGTCGCCAGCATCTCCGTGATTTCACACCAGCCTCTCTCTTTTAAAGTGAAGCAAGTTCTTTGAGAAACAGAACATGGATAAATTCGTGCAATGCTGGCAGACCACAATTTTGTAGGGTTGGGAGTTAAGGGAGGTGCAGTAGAGGTTGGCTAGAAGAAGCAGAAGCAGAAGCAGAAGCACTTACCAAATATTTTACAAATTTTAAAACTCTCTTAAAGGAATAACATTTTTTTCTTAGAAAATATAACAAGACAACCTGCCAATGTTTGGCTTTTAGAGGCAGATCTGAAGCTTTAAAGATCTATAAAGTCAACAGCGTACGTGTTTGTGGATGCATATATGAGAAAAGAAATGGCTGAGAACTATTCTTTGGAAGTTTTAAGAGTTACTCTACAGCAGTGGCCCCCAACCTCTTGGGTACCAGGGACTGGTTCCATAGAGAGAGGTTTTTCCGCGGACTGGAGGAAGCATGGTTTCGCACGCTGCCTGCATCCACGGATGGGGCTTCGCTTGTTTGCGCAGACCGTTTTCTGTCATGCTGCAGCCTGGTGCCGGTCGATGGAAAAGGGGTTGGGGATCCCTGCTCTGCAGTATTTAATATTCACCATTTAAAAAGAACTCTCTGTTTTGTAAGTTGATATAACATCACAAATACATACATTTCGGGTATTTTATAAATTCATTTTATTATAAAAACAGATGCATGCATCAAAATAGATGGGGTTCTTTTAAGAGAACCACTTAGCAGATTCCCACCCTGACTAGAAAAATGATGACACCGTGATTCATTCTTTCTCTTGTAGTCTTCCTTGCTTCCAAAACTTTCCTTTGGAAGATCTGCTTTAACAAGATTAATTGGACTTGGCAAAAGTGATCTCTCCGCCAGGTTTTTTCAACAGGATTCTAGCATATTCAGAATGGCCTCTCAGAATTCTCTCATCACTTCATAGTAAATGGCATCATAAAGTAGTCAACCTCATTTTAGCTTAGCCTGGTATGTGAACTCAGCCTCTGCAGTTGGTTTGTAACTCTGTATTGTATGAATCTAAAAAATGAGGTTAACTGAATAAAACAATTTAGGGTTGAGGAGAAGATGGCCAAATCTATAATATACAAATGTTTTCTAGATTACCCTGGGAAGAACAATACAGTAGCGTTTTGATAATTTTCTCTTATTCTAGGATATTTTCTTTCAGTATCCCAATTTCCACAGCTTGGTATAAGAATTAAAGGGAGATCTGTAATTGTTAATGATCTCAGCTTTCTCCCAAATACATTGGAGGAATTGCCCACTCTTTCCTTCTACCAATCCTTGAACCTGAATGCTTCTAAGCCAAGAACTGTAGAAAGTTCCATAGCCTCATCCACAACTTTTAGAAGTCAGATCTTCCTTGCAAGAATAGAAGTTCTGCAAAGAGACATGATCAAACAGATCACCTCCTATGGGGCCCATAATATTTTAGACTTAATTCCTGTTCTAAGGGTAAAGGGAAGGGCAGTTTATTTACTCATTCATCTTTGTTGATAACTTTGACTGGAAAGATCTAGAAGAACCTTTTCTCTTGTGGCCGCTACACGGAGCAGAGACCTACCTCTGTCCTTTTGGCCTTCCAAAAGGCCTTTAAGACCTGGCTCTGCCAGTTGGCTTGTTGTCCTAATGGGGGTGCTTACACTGGAGATGACTGACAGCACCCCAATGCTATCTGTCCTCTTAGTTTTTAGTCCCTATTTCTTAATAAATATAATTAAAAAATAAAACCATTGCTTTTTCAATTTAAAAAAATCCTGTGTCACTCTTTTGGGTGTCTGTCTTAATCTCTGGTCATCTATCAGGTGCCTGGGAGTTTGAGGTTTCTGAGCAGTATCTTAGCAGTTCCCAGCACTGCACTCTTCTGCATTTTGTTGTTGTTGTTAGCTGCGAAGTCGTGTCTGACCCATCGCGACCCCATGGACAACGTTCCTCCAGGCCTTCCTGTCCTCTACCATCTTCTGGAGTCCATTTAAGCTCACGCCTACTGCTTCAGTGACTCCGTCCATCCACCTCATTCTCTGTCGTCCCCTTCTTCTCTTGCCCTCAATCTTCCCCAGCATTAGGCTCTTCTCCAGTGAGTCCTTCCTTCTCATTAGGTGGCCAAAGTATTTGAGTTTCAACTTCAGGATCTGGCCTTCTAAAGAGCAGTCAGGGTTGATCTCCTCTAGGACTGACCGGTTTGATCTCCTTGCAGTCCAAGGGACTCGCAGGAGTCTTCTCCAGCACCATAGTTCAAAGGCCTCAATTCTTTGGCGCTCAGCCTTTCTTATGGTCCACTTTCACAGCCATACATTGCAACTGGGAAGATCATAGCCTACTTTTGTCGACAGGGTGATGTCTCTGCTTTTTAGTGTGCTGGCTAGGTTTGCCATTGCTTTCCTCCCCAGGAGCAAGCGTCTTTTAACTTCTTGGCTACAGTCCCCATCTGCAGTGGTCTTGGAGCCCAGGAAAATAAAATCTGTCACTACCTCCATTTCTTCCCCATCTATTTGCCAGGAATTGAGAGGGCCGGTTGCCATGATCTTGGTTTTTTTAATGTTAAGTTTCAACCCAACTTTTGCACTCTCCTTCTTCACCCGCAACAAGAGGCTCTTTAGTTCTTCTTCACTTCTGCCATTAGAATGGTATCATCTGCATATCTTAGGTTGTTAATATTTCTCCCAACAATCTTAATTCCAACTTTTGATTCATCTAGCCCTGCCTTTCTCGTGATGTGCTCTGCATATAAGTTAGATAGGCAGGGTGACAGTATACAGCCTTGTCGGACTCCTTTCTCAATTTTGAACCAATCGGTGGTTCCGTGACCAGTTCTCACTGTTCCTTCTTCACCCGCATATAGGTTTCTCAAGAGACAAATGAGATGGTCTGGTACTCCCATCTCTTTAAGAACTTGCCACAGTTTGTTGTGAGCCACACAATCAAAGGCTTTAGCATAGTCAATGAAGCAGAAGTAGATGTTTTTCTGGAACTCCCTAGCTTTCTCCATGATCCAGCGTATGTTGGCAATTTGATCTCTAGTTCCTCTGCCTCTTCGAAATCCTGCCTGTACTTCTGGTAGTTCTCGATCCACATACTGCTGGAATCTAGCTTGTAGGATTTTAAGCATAACTTTACTAGTATGTGAAATGAGTGCAATGGTGCGATAGTTTGAACATTCTTTGGCACTGCCTTTCTTTGGAATCAGAATGTAAACTGATCTTTTCCAATCCTGTGGCCACTGTTGAGTATCCCAAATTTGCTGGCAAATTGAGTGTAGCACTTTTACTGCATCGTCTTTTAAGATTTTGAATAGCTCAGCTGGAATACTGTCACCTCCACTAGCTTTGTTGTTGCTCAGTTTTTCTAAGGCCCACTTCACATTGTAGGATGTCTGGCTTGAGGTCAGTGACCACCTCATCGTGGTTATCAGGGACGTTAAACTCATTCTTGTATAGTTCTTCTGTGTAATTTTGCCACCTCTTCTTAATCTCTTCTGCCTCTGTTAGGTCCCTGCCATTTTGGTCCTTTATCATGCCCATTTTTGCATTAAACGTTCCCTTCATCTCTCCAATTTTCTTGAAGAGATCTCTAGTCCTCTCTATTCTATTGTTTTCTTCTATTTCTTTGCACTGTTCATTTAAGAAGGCATTCTTATCTCTTCTAGCTATTCTCTGGAATTCTGCATTCAATTGGGCGTATCTTTCTTTTTCTCCCTTGCCTTTTGCTTCCCTCCTTTCCTCAGCTATTTGCAAAGCTTCCTCAGACAGCCATTTTGCTTTCTTGCATTTCTTTTTCTTTGGGATGGTTTTAGTTGCTACCTCTTGTACAGTGTTGCGAACCTCTGTCCATAGTTCTTCAGGCACTCTGTCTATCAGATCTAATTCCTTAAATCTATTTGTCACCTCTACTGTATAATCAACAGGCATATGATTTAATTCATACCTGAGTGGCCTAGTGCTTTCCCCTACTTTCTTCAGTTTAAGCCTATATTTTGCAATGGGAAGCTCATGGTCTGAGCCACAGTCAGCTCCTGGTCTTGTTTTTACTGATTGTATAGAGCTTTTCCATCTTTGGCTGCAGAGCACATAGTCAATCTGATTTCTGTGTTGACCGTGTGGTGATGTCCATGTGTAGAGCCGTCTATTGGGTTGTTAGAAGAGTGTTTGCTATGACCAACGTATTCTCTTGACAAAATTCTGTCAGCCTGTGCCCTGCTTCATTTTATACTCCAAGGCCAAACTTGCCTGTTATTCCGGTTATCTTTTGGCTTCCTACTTTAGCATTCCAATCCCCCATGATGATAAGGACATCATTTTTTGGTGTTAGTTCTATAAGGTGCTGTAGGGCTTCATAGAACCGGTCAATTTCATCCTCTTCAGCACCGGTGGTTGGGCATAGACTTGGAGTACTGCGATATTGAATGGTTTGCCTTGGATACAAACTGAGATCATTCTGTCATTTTGGGGATTGTATCCCAGTATTGCTTTTCCTACTCTTTTATTGACTATGAAGGCTACTCCATTTCTTCTGAGGGATTCTTGCCCGCAGTGATACCTGATAGTCATCTGAATTAAATTCACCCATTCCTGTCCATTTTAGTTCGCCGATTCCTAAGATGTTGATGTTCAGTCTTGTCAACTCTTGTTTGACCACGTCCAGCTTGCCTTGATTCATGGATCTTACATTCCAGGTTCCTATGGAGAAAAAATCTTTACAGCATTGGACTTTCCTTTCACCCCCAGACACATCCACAGCTGAGCGTCCTTTCGGCTTTGGCCCAGTTGCTTCATTCTCTCTGGCGCTACTAGTACTAGCCCTCTGCTCTTCCCCAGTAACATATTGGATGCCTTCCAACCTGAGGGGCTCATCTTCCAGCGTCATATCATTTTGCCTTTTGGTACTGTCCATAGGGCTTTCATGGCAAAGATACTGGAGTGGGTTGCCATTTCCTTCTCCAGTGGATCACGTTTTGTCAGATCTCTCTGCTATGATCTGTCCGTCTTGGGTGGCCCTGCATAGAGAGCTCCAACCTTGTTCCTGGAATATGTTGGAACCACTCTCCCAGCTTAGGAATCACAGCCCCAAGTACACCAACCACCACTGGACCATTTAGGCCTTTACTTTCCACATCTACTCTAGTTCTTTCTTCAGATACTGATATTTCTTCAGCTTCTCATGCTCCTTGATGTTGCAGAAGTAAGGGTGGCTGGTTCTCTTCTCGTTTGTTCTGGAGCAGCATCCATTCCCCACTGTCAGCCCCTCTAGGAATACCAGCAAATCCAACTTCAGAGGAAGAGCAGAACTATACTTTATTGAGAGGCTATAACAACAGAATCTTGCAAGCCTGTTTGTGCTTCTCCTCTCCTCCCTCTTATTCCACAAATTATTTGTCTGAGTCTCTTCAGAATATTAGTCACATATTTTTATATATGTCAAACTTTCAGCAGGAAAGGCATACTGTATTAAATATCTGAATTTGGGAAATGGATTAAATAACTGAATTTATACAATCCCAAATTTTGCTAGCTACCTTAATCTTCTCCATCAGTGACTCCCCACATGTTGAAAAAAATTGGCTTCTTTGCTGTTCATAGAATGAAACAACAGGTGGACACTATAGAACAGGGGTGTCAAACTCGCAACGTCACGTGACGTGTGGCGAACTATCGCGACTTTTTCTCCATTGCCGACAATGGGGTGGGCACGGTTTTGGCATGATTCATATGGCCCACGGGCTGGCAGTTTGACCCCCCTGCTGTAGAAGAAAACAATTAGGAAAACTAGATGGAAGGCACAGTATCAAAAAGAAGATTTAGCAGTTATCAATGTAAAGGTAGCAGTGCAAAATAAATAATGGGGATTGCCCAGAAAGTATGTTCGGAAAGCAGCGTGCGGGATCATAAAGAACAGCAGATTATAGGAATAGAAAATTACCAAAGTTCAGAAAGAAAAGACCAGGAAAAGTTAACAACAGAGAAATCAATTCAAAGAATGAACAGCAATGATAGTAACATAGAGAAAAATAAATGTCTTAAAATAAGTTTTTCAATCAATGTCAAATGATATCTCTGCTGAAAGGAATGAGTGTAATCAAGATCAACAAATGATTTTTAAAAATGAATGGCAGCATGAAGAGAAAAAAACAAATAAAACATTTCTTTTTAAAAGCTTGAGGAAAGTTTTGGAATGAATAGAATCCAGGGCAGTTGGAGAAAGATACGGAAATACAAATGCAGCCATTGAGAAAACTGGCCAGTCTCTACAGTAAAACAAAACTACACACTGATTTGCAAGTAAGACAAAGCATCATTCCACTTCTGTGACTCAAACCACTATTTTGTGCCCCATGATTACCATAGTGATTTATAGCTCATGTAATATAATTTATCTACATGCTTTAGAAAAAGGTACATTTATCACTTGGAGAGGGTACAATGTTTTCCAGTATGGTGCAAAAACATTTTTATTTTATTCCCTGATATTATTTTGCTGCCTTGCTTTGTGTGATTGACCTTAATTTTTATTGTACTTTAATACAATAAAATGTTCCATGCTTTGGCAACCTTTTATATCATGGAATGACATACGAACCATATGAAACACATTTCTAATGCACATATGTATATACATATATACACACACACTCCTTCACACCTCCATATGAATATGCAACCTTGCCACAACAAACGTTCTAAGTTATTTAGGTCTTGAAGCTAGAAAATTAAATGCAGGAAGTGTGCTTTTATGGTACACCAATTCTTGTTCCTTGCACAAAGTAGTCCTCAACGTACCATCACATATGAGCTCAAAATTTTCATTGCTAAGGCAGACAGTTGTTACGTGAGTTTTGCCCATTTCACAACCTTGCTTGCCACAGATGCTAAGTGAATCAGTGCAGTTTTTAATAAGTTTTTAAGTGAATCTGGCTTACTCACTGACTTTGCTTATCCAAAGGCTGCAAAAAGTAATCACATGCCAAGCATCCAAATTTTGATCATGTGACCACAGGGATGCCGCAATGATTGTAAGTGTGAAAAATGGTCATAAGTGTTTTCGGTGCTGTTATAACTCTGAATGATCACTAAAGAAATGGTTGTAAGCCGAGGACTATCTGCAATCTCTTTTTCATGCCAATAGTTCTGCACTGATATCCCGTGCCTACTCAGAAAGCAATATTCATTCCTCTGCACACAGTAACGAATAAGAAAGTTTCCTAGAGAATGGGATAAGCAGCTGAAATAATAAACATAGAAAAAAGAGAGATGCCCCAGAGAGCCCCAAAACTATTGCCAAAGGCCCTAGATGAAGACTCAGGCCAACTGTGGGTTTCAAAGATGAAAAAGAAATGCTGCATTTTTTGTCATATACCTGAATATACCACATAGGAACCTCATTGCTGTTAATGTTGCAGCAGAAATCATACTGTTTTGCTTGCAGTTGCATGAATAAGAGCATTCTTTTTTGTTTAAATATTCAAAGTTTGCAAAAGTTAAATTACCTTAACTGAATTATTTATTTCACTAATTTACTAAGAGCTACATATTGGCATTCAAAAATAGTTTTTTACTGGAATGCTTTTATAGAACAATAGCAAGAACACAGAACGTCAGAATCCCTTAAATACAGAATGGTGGTGTGCAAACCTATATTTGGGGGATATTTTCCCCTATAAGAAAGTCATCTTTCTAATTATTCAGTTGGAGAAAGAATGTTTTTTTAAACAGTGATATAGACTATACAGTTCCTTCTTCCCTCCATAATTCTTTCCTCCACTACTTTATCGATAGCTGTAGGAAACTATTTAAATTATAAATAACCTTACCAATTTTATATACACACACACATACTCACTTATATATACATTATTTTAAAAAAAAAACAAATGAAATACTGACAAGTATCTGTTTCCATATAGGTCTCCTTTGTAAGAACAATAATGAGGTTTTGGATCCAATATTGGCAGTATAGTTAATTCTTGACTGAAAGTCATGTTTGCCAGGTCCTCTGGATGCTCTTGGTGGAACTGTGTGGATATGGCTCCCTGGAGGTTGAGGGTGGGATGCACTTCAGAGCTATATACACAATACATCCCACTGAAATCATACAGTTGCTAGCTTTGCTGTTATCCTGAAGTGGTGTCCACAAGGATGTTCATCTCCAAGTCAGGTGCGATGTTTGAGGATGATGGGAACTGCATAAGAAACACCATCTTTAAATCACTTGTAAAAATAATTGTCAACTAACTAGTTTCAACTCTAGTCATTGGAAATCATCTTTGCAATTACAATATTGGATTTGCCTACTGGTAAATCATGGCTTGCTTAACTATAGTTTGCTTAATGACTTATAACTAAATAGGTTAACATAATATAAATAATGAATTAGGGTTTATAAAGTATTGCAGCTAAATTTGCCTAAAACCTCAGACAAGCAAACTTCATAAACCCAATTAGTTAACCCTAAAAAGTGTTTAATTCTGGTTAAATGGTTACCATTTATTTTTAAATTTACATCTAAAGTGATCCCCTGCTGATTTTGTACGTTTGCCCACTGACAAAGAAACCATCAGTCTATAACTTTAATGGTAGGTTTATTTTAACAGTGAGAGACAGAATAAGAACAAAAAATCCAGAAAAACGCATTTCAAAAAAAGTTATACATTTATTTGTATTTTAATGAGTGAAATAAGTATTTGATCCCCTATCAATCTGCAAGATTTCTGGCTCCCAGGTGTCTTTTATATAGGTAACAAGCTGAGATTAGGAGCACTCTCTTAAAGGGAGTGCTCCTAATCTCAGTTTGTTACCTGTATAAAAGACACCTGTCCACAGAAGAAAGCAATCAATCAGATTCCAAACCCTCCATTATGGCCAAGACTAAAAAGTTGTCCAAGGATGTCAGGGACAAGATTGTAGACCTACACAAGGCTGGAATGGGTTACAAGATTATCGCCAAGCAACTTGGTGAGAAGGTGACAACAGTGGGTGCGATTATTCGCAAATGGAAGAAACACAAAATAACTGTCAATCTCCCTTGGTCTGGGGCTCCATGCAAGATCTCATCTCGTGGAGTTTCAAGGGTCATGAGAATGGTGAGGAATCAGCCCAGAACTACACGGGAAGATCTTGTCAATGATCTCAAGGCAGCTGGGACCATAGTCACCAAGAAAACAATTGGTAACACACTACACAGTGAAGGACTGAAATTTTGCGGTGCCCGCAAGGTCCCCCTGCTCAAGAAAGCACATGTACAGGCCTGTCTGAAGTTTGCCAATGAGCATCTGAATGATTCAGAGGAGAACTGGGTGAAAGTGCTATGGTCAGATGAGACCAAAATCGAGCTCTCGCTGTGTTTGGAGGAGGATGAATGCTGCCTATGACCCCCAAGAACACCATCCCCACCGTCAAACATGAAGGTGGAAACATTATGCTTTGTGGGTGTTTTTCTGCTAAGGGGACAGGACAATTTCACTGCATGGACGGGCCATGTACCATCAAATCTTGGGTGAGAACATCCTTCCCTCAGCCAGGGCACTGAAAATGGGTTGTGGATAGGTATTCCAGCATGGCAATGACCCAAAGCACACAGTCAAGGCAACAAAGGAGTGGCTCAAGAAGAAGCACATTAAGGTCCTGTGACCTAGCTAGTCTCCAGACTTTAATCCCATGGAAAATCTGTGGAGGGAGCTGAAGGTTTGAGCTGCCAAGCGTCAGCCTCGAAACCTTAATGACTTGGAGAGGATCTGCAAAGAGGAGTGGGACAAAATCCCCCCTGAGATGTGTGGCCAACTACAAGAAACGCCTGACCTCTTTGATTGCCAACAAGGGTTTTGCCACCAAGTAGTAAGTTACGTTTTGCACATACTTATTTAACTCATTAAAATGCAAAACAATTTATAACTTTTTTGAAATGCATTTTTCTGGATTTTTTTGTTGTTATTCTGTCTCTCACTGTTAAAATAAACCTACCATTGAAATTATAGACTGATCATTTATTTGTCAATGGGCAAACGTAGAAAATCAGCAGGGGATCAAATAATTTTTCCCTCACTGTAAACATTACTGAATGGACTGTCCTAAATATTCTAGCATTAAGTACTATCACCAATGCAGAACATTTGATTTATTATATTTACAAGAATATCAGAAAGGAATACGCACCAATAATGATTAGCAATACAGCAACAGCAACCAAAGCCACAATTGCCTTTATCTGCAAATTAACACAGAGAAAAGTATGTAATTAATTCCCAACTGTAGTCAAAATTGATCAGCTTAATCCAGGTTCAACAGCATGCCAATAATAATGAACATGTTCAGATAATTCAAAGTAGCTACAGTTTCAAAATGACCTAATTTCAAGGATCAAAAACACATTAAGCCAGAATGTGAGTACAGGTCTTTCCCTTTCAACAACTGTTCAAAGTTATAATGGTGCTAAATGAGAGAACCGATAGCCATTCCTCGCAGTAGTGGCTGCTGCAGCATCCCCCACAATCATGTGATTGTAATTTGAGTACTTGGCAACCAACTCACAATTACAACCACTGCAGTGTCCTGCAGTCGCAGGATATTCATTTGAGAGATTAACAACTGGCTTCCAACAAGCAAAGTCAATGGGAAAGCTGGAAGGAGGTTGCAAGGTGTGGTCACATAACCACAGGATATTGTGACCATGTGGGATTCACCTAATGATGGGAACTGGGACTGCTGCAATTGCCACTGTAAGTCATTATCGTGTCATAGTTTATGAACATGTTGTTTAGCGATGGAGTTGCCATTGTCAATTACCGTAGTTAATCAAGGCCTAGCTGTACTTATTAAGCAACAGATTTATTCAGCAATCTAGTTTTGAAGGGGAAAAGTTGATTCAGAGCACATCAGGGTGCTTATGCCATACTAGGCAGCAATTCTTTCAAAATGCTCTATCCTTTTCCAATGCTCACTGACTTGCCTGCACTCATAAGCTTCCTTCAAATTCAGATCATGGCACAGGCATAATGTACTTTTAGATACTATAAAGTATGAATGAAGTAAATCAATAAATCATGGTTGCTTTTAAGCAGTAAGCCAGTTTGAAATTGTAATACTGATTACTACAACACAGTGTGAATATGAACAATTTTTGTGTGTGGTTTCTTGACATGCTATAAGAGTACAAGTCTATTTTTTTGTTTTTATTTTGCTGAATCTTCACAGAATTACAAGACACAGGGTTTCTGGGAAAGATGGCAGACTGAAGACAGCTCTATGAAAAGCAGAGCCAATGTTTGTACCATGAACAAGGAGCCAATGGGTAGATTGGATCCTTTGGACAAAGAGAGGATGTGAGATTGCCCAAGCTGTTTTCCTTACTGTTGCTCCTTACAAGGAAATTGTAAATCAGCAGTCTTCTGAGGGTGGGAGAATTGGGAGGCAAGGGAATTGGCTATAGTTGTTCTAGCTGCACACAAGCTTTACAAAGGAGTTTTGCACTTCTCTTGCTAATCACTTTTAAAAGTTGTCAATTAACTGCTTCAAAGAAATTAGACACTTTCCAAGTGACAAGATTGCAAACATCATCTGGGTGTCTTCAATACTTTATATGAGAAAATGAAAATGTATCTTTACAATCTTTTAAGAATTTCAAATAAACAGTAAAAAGGCAAGATTTTAGCTGCAAAAAGTTTTACACATATTACGGGCTCAAAAAATATGGGAAAATTGGGATTTTGAATATTAAGACTCTGAAATTGCACCAGAACTTTGAATCAATTATATGCTATGTTGTGCCTTCTTGGGAACAATTTCAGACATTGATTCTGAATGTGAAGAAGCTGCTCCCGCAGTACCCACAGAACGTCAACCTCAGTAGACACAAAGCCAAGAATCATGAGAGGCCAACATAGGCACTACCTGAACAGATGGAGCAGTCAGATGATGTAAGCTCACCCAACCCTCACACCCAGAAAGCAGAGTGGACAGTAGAAAAGAAATATTCTGAGACTCCTTGCCAAGCAAGGGAGCAAATCTATTGATTAAAGACAGCTGGCTGGAGTTGATTTAAGACACATCCCTAACCATGTTCCTTTATTAGAATGAACCATACGATTCCAGATCTTGCATGATGTTTATAGTTAAGTGTTAAGATATGGAATGGGATACGTTGCTATTTGAAACAATTCTCTTTGGAACTGTTGGCATTTGGAGGGGAAAAATGTTGGGTATTGGGTTTGCCTACACTTAATGCAGTGCTTAAGGGTTTTTCCCCCCTTACAGAGCTTGTTTTTTTAAAGGAGAAATGCTCTTTCTTAGTTGTTTGCTTACACTAGCATACCAGGATCATTTATGACCATAGGGCTCTGTTTGGACTTTTTGCTGACACCTGGACTGGAGGTATTGGAACTATCTATATGTCATCTAGAGTTTTAGGCTTCATTATTAGCATTTTATCATGGCAGTCTAGGCCTCTTTTCTAATTTTAGGAAAGAATGGTTTTCTTCTTAGCCAGACATGTCAAACACAAGGCCTGGGGGCTGGATCCGGCCCACGAAGTGGTTTCATGT